>NC_142490.1:2286610-2586610 GCF_965113065.1 Corylus avellana | reverse complement strand
TGAACAATTTTGCAAAGGTTGATACACCGCTCCTGGTAGCAGTGAACAAGCTTGTGTATTGATCTAAATCTGGATTGAGGTTACGTCTCTGACTTGTCTGCCTATGTGTCATAAAACACAAACAAAAAGCACTTGAATTTGCAAGTTAGAAGTAAAATAAAAATAAAGTTTATTAAGATGAATCAAATCCCTTGTTAATTAGAGGTAGAAGATAACTAGCAATGGGTTCAGCAAGAGTGAGGCTTACAGGCTAGTTGAGTTACCGTTAGATAAGATGATTTCAATTTTTGAACCCAATCTTAAACTTTCAGTTCCCATTCATATGGTTCGAAGCAGAATCGTTTCCCCTAAATGATTGAAGACAGAAGCTACAATCAAGTAGGGGTAAGACCAAAAATGTTTCTAAGCAGTTTTAGAAGCTGTGACATCTCAGATGAATGACTAATTAGTGCAAAAACATAACAAGCAATCGTTTTCTAGTTTGTCAATGTAATGCCCCGCCCTAAATTCAAGGGCAGAAGTGGAGCAATTCTGCCCTTGAATTTCGGGCTGGGCGTTACAGTCGTTGCTAAGCTTTTGCAGGAAAATACAAGTGTCTTCTAATTTGCTACATCAGCAGAGAAACAAAACAGTTTGATGGCGACTAAAGCCTCTTTTGTTTGCTCTACACCAATTTGAGGCATTTATTATGCTTTCAATCCAAATGGCACTTTATGTTTAGAGATGTCAACCTAAGTCTAGTCTTAATAGTAATTAGTATGTCATGTCTGAATATAATAATCTTGATAAAATTAGTTAAGCACCTAAGAGAGTGGCATGGGCCTGCCAGTAATAACTAGCATCCAGGCCCACAATACAAAATATAATATGAATAAGCAGTAATGATGGCTCAAAGACAACCTACCTGACAGGTTATTGTTGGAGCTAAGTTTTGCGCAAGGGATAAAAGGAGGGAGACTGAGAAACAAAGGATCCTGGGAGCATAGATGATCTTCATTAACAATGGCCATTGGTTGCAGGGCACTAAATTAAAATTTTCTCTAACCAATAACGTTAACAAATGTTGCATTCTGTAATTATTTTTGTTTTTTTACTTCCTTTCTTTTTTTTTGCCACTTTTTTTTCTCACTTTTATTCCTTTCCCTTTTATTCTTCTAGCATCTAATAAAGACAGCCTGGTAACAGTTAACATGACTTGTAAGCAGTATTTGAGTCTACCATAAATATGGACACAGCTGATTCTGGGCCCCTTTCTCCTCTAGATTGGCTCTAAATATTCATGGGTGGTACAAGCTTCTTTTTTGGAAAATCCTTTTGAATAGCCTCTCCCCAAAGGGCAAATTTATTTCGGTTCATTCCTCCCCAAGATAAGCAGTCTAACAACTCAAAAAACTGCTAGCCAAATTTGGTACTATCACTCCAAAAGGATTACTTAAGTTGCAATTAGAGCTCCTTAAAATTACTTATAAAACTCAGTCTCACCTAGTGAAAAACCAATGTGACACTTGGTACCCATGAGCATTAGGAAAAGCGGTAGTCAATTTTGGGCTATCATTCTAAAATGATTAGTCAAGTTGCAATTGGAGTTTATTAAAATCACTTATAAAATGTTAGTCTCATCTAGTAAGGAACCGATATAGGACATAGCATCTATGAGTATCTTTATAATCCACCCACTCAATATATATAATTTCTAATGACCCAGAGAAAACACTAGCCACATCTGTTCTATCATTCCAAAAGGATTAGTTAAGTTGTAATTGGAGATCCTTAAAATCACTTATAATACTTAGTTTCACATAGCAAGGAACCAACATGGAACTTAGCATCCATGAGCATATTTATAATCTATCCATTCAATATGGGCAATCCACCAACCCAATGTGAGACTAATTTTCTGGGGGTGTCACAAGCAAAGTCTCTAATGCCCTCTGTCACTCGAGTACAAAGAATCTTGAGCATCTCTTCTTAGCTTGTCACTTCTCAAGCCTATCTTTGAATGGGTTAAAATCATCTTGAACCCCCCTCTACTATTAATTTAGCGGATGACCTCCATTTTAGGCTCTTTGCTGTTTCTGCTTTGGAACTTATTTGTTTAACAAGGAATAGGCTCATCCATGATAATTCTGTTCCCTCAGCCTTGCAGCTTGGCTCCCTTGACAAAAAGGTGAGCCTTTGACCATCTTCACGTGTGGGAATCTATCTCCCCTGCTCCTCAGATCATCCCTTTAGCTTTGCTTGGTTGTTTATCTTACTCACAAACAAAAAAAAACCTTACTATCCTTATCTCAAATTTGGTTTCTTCAAATCTTGAAAGACACAGCACTGAAGCTAGGAAATCCAACAAAACAACCTATATTGGTTTTTGGCTCTTGATAAAAATTGAAGATCTGAAACTGTGGTGGTTGATTTATGGAAATTTTCTGAACAACTGAGGAAGTGTTGATTTTCACTCTTCACATCCAAGCGAGGTATACACGTAGGACTGACTATAACATGCACTAGTTAGAGGGAAAACTACAGGATGCATACTATTTGATCTGCTGCTTTTTTCACTACACACTCCACAGATTGATAAATTTTTACTTTCACAATGAAGGTCATCTGCAGTATTTGCTGCATTGAAAGTTGGCCTTCCTTTTGGCACGCATTAGCAACTCTTCAAAAGATGCAACGATTTGCTACTTTCTAAATAGAAAATGAAACATACCTCATCTGTGATAAAATTGAAGTCAGCTATGGATTCTGTTAAATTGTTTATCTCAAGGCCTACAAGTATCACCAAGATCATCATGCTCACGACTCCATTATCTAACTATCAACCTTCCATGACAGCCTAGGACATGTACGACCGTCAAAGCCATCACCAGTACCGCCTCAAAAATGATTATCTCCACAACATTAGTTTAAACGTTAAACTACGCCTTAGCACCGCTATTGATAAGGAGAAACATATATTACTACTGTACAAAAGTTGGCAGAATAGGATTGCCTTTCAAGAGATGTTGCGGAGTTAAACAGTTAAGTAACAAATGGGGTATCAAAATAAAAGGCAGCAAACCTACATAAAAGATTGAAACTAAAGCAAGGTAATATAGTCACTTAGGGCTATTAAACAAAGAGATACCAAGATTGAAAATAGCAAGGTAATATAGTCACTCAGGGCTGTTAAACAATGAGATATAACCATGAATAATTAATAGAAAGGAGGCACTATATAATTTTCACATACCTTCAAATGGTTGATCGATAGTTGTTCTTTTGATGGATAAGAGAATTTTTGTTTAATTTTCCAATGTTCTATAATCTGCAATGCTGCTGCAACTGCACTACTTCACACTGATATTTATGTATTATTCAATAGCCAGATTATTGAAGAATCTTCTCTTGAGACAACCAACTAGTTTGAAACCAGCTACACTTGGTTTTAAAAAGAAAAGGAAAAAAAGCAATAAACAGACACAATATATCTTGACTTTACTTCCGCTAAGCAGAGCCAATATCTTTAGAGAAATGCTACATGTACTACTAATCTGTATATTTCACGTCAATGGTTATTTTCACTGTTACATCAAGATTTCTCATATCTTTATTACTAGATAGTAATGCTGGCCAAAAACTTGCCCTTTTTGCATAATAGGACCTCCCACAATTTGAATCTACATTTTTGTTTTGAGAAATCGCTAGCAGGTATTCATAAAGTGTACTTACGGTTGGATATTTTTTTTTCTTCTCATGATGCTTCACTAGTCTATTAAATCGGTTAAACAGATCAGTGAAATCATAAGCCATAGTAGACAGACTTTACCTGGAAATAAAGGCTTGTCATTCAACAGAACGAATTAGAAAAAACTTTAAGCCTCAAACAATCCAAGAAACAATGCCAGCCACTTAAGTTACAGTCACTGATGATATGGAGGCTATTATTAAGGTCACTATAAGATAACAATTAGCCACGGGCAGTTAGTGTAGATACATCTCTCATAACGTGAAGCAAAACTCTGGATACGTATGAGAATCGCTACGATCTCTACATACTGCGTTGGTTCTTAAGATCTCAGCCAAGTAAAGGGAGGAGAAAAGGGTTCTTCTAAAGAAGAAGTCCACCCACATGAACTGGATAATAGCCCCATAAAAAATAAAAAATAAGAAACAAACAAAAAGAGTTCTGCAGAGGTTATCTCAACAAATCCATAACAGAAAGAGCACAAGAGCCACTTGAGGATGGGAGAGTGAGGCCCATACCTGTGCTTCTGGTTCAAAATGGTATTTGCTAGCACTGGAATCAGTATTGAGGGTCAGGTAACCTGAAATGAAAGATAAGGTGGCATCATCCCTGTTTTGCCCAAATGCCCAAACCTGATGAAAACTACATTTAAATTAATACGACTTAGAAATCTGAATCAACTTACAAAAAAAGTAGAAATAAGTTGAGAAAGAGAAAGATGATTGTAATCGTGCAGGGCGGGAGACAAATCATATCATGCATCCCTCAGATTGAGACAGTGCTGTGTGTGTGTGTGTGCAGTTTCAACTCGAACCCAGATTGACAACTAGCCCGACGTCTATCTCTGACTCATGGCAGCTTCAGAGTAATTTTACACAACCCGATTGGAAATCAAGAACCCCAATATCAGATATAAAGGAAAACAAACAAAGAATTGCAGGGAATATGAAAAAAAATTGAAATATTGTTTGAATAATATGAGGTAAACGATTGGGAACATACTTGAGATATCTCTGGAACCAAAAATGGTATACAAATGGTTTTATTACCATTGATGTTCATTGAACAACAGAACAAACGATCAGTACTAAAAATGAGAAATGAACCTTAACAATCAAAAAAATTTCTTTTACCAAAAATGGACGTAAATGTCTGGTCTGTCATAAAAGTAACATATGGAAAGGCAGAATTAAATGCGTCAGATTAACAAAAGAGGAAATAAAAAAAAAAAAAAAAAAAAAAAAAGTAAATTTATAATATTTAATGTTGTGGGTTACTTTTCTTTTTTCTTCACGGTTAAGATTTTGGCGTTGAAGATTGAACGAGTTTGAACGGGTCAAAACCCACCACTCCAAAAGCAGGATTCATGAATTAAACCTAGTGGCAAAGCTGACCACTTCAGACGTTTTTTTACGGTTGGATAGAGCTCGAGTCCATATTCGGTTGAAACTGAACCCCTTGTAATTGAAGCATGGGTCTCATAATAGGACACGAAAAACACGTGTTCTAATTCCAACTAATCCAATTCTACCCCGTTATTCTCTCAATAAATCAACCTCGTCAAGTGTATTAAAATTGAACATGAAGCTTGTAAACCACTGTAAAGGGAATTTGACACAATTGCCAACCAAAACTTGAGGCATCAAATGATGCTGCCTTTTACCCTTCCCTCCTTCATTGTTCTGCCTCATCTTAGCTTGGTGATGATGCGACATTACCTGCCAGACGACATATTTACACACAAATGGAGAGTAGGATTTGCTGGTCTTACGACTTTTCATGTTGTGTGGGGGCTGCTAAGAAGCAAGGCATTTTATACTAATAATCAGTATTCAATTGAATGAGAATTTCTTGGAATGCAATCAATTCATACCAAACTCATAACAATTAATATAATAAGAGTTAATACTTCATATACATGAAAGAAATGTGCAAAGGATGACCAATGCAAGGATTTGACGGTTTTGAAGAACAAATTATTGACCAAATACACCGTAAAGAACACAGCTTTATTAGATAGCTGTAGTTGGTACAATAGACATTGTACACTGTATAGATAACTTTATATATTGCATGAGCTTCTTGCTAATCTCGCATGATGCGCGAGCACATCAAGCGGCCACTGTTTTACTGGCATCGATGGATATTTCTTTTGAGTGTTCATCAGCGCAGGAGTTACTAGCTTTATTTTCATACGCAGATTTACTGCCACACCCACCACTACCACCACACCCACCGCAGCCACCACTCTTCACCATGTTTCCACACCCACCGCCGCAACCACCACCACACCCACCGCAGCCACCACTCTTCACCATGTTTCCACAGCCACCGCCACAACCACCACCACCACAACCACCACCACAGCCACCACAGCCACCGCTCTTCACCATGTTTCCACAGCCACTACCACAGCCACTACCACAACCTCCACTAGACAAGCTGTCTTTTTCTGGTATTGCAGCCTTTTCTTCAGCCATGTCCACACTCAACTCTACTTCATTTGCTACAGAAGTGGTCAGATTGGTTCTCATGTCTTCCTCATGGAAACCATTGACTGTTTCAGTTGGGCTATCCATCTCCAAAATTTTGCAATTTACACCAAATCCATTATATCCTTCCCTCTTGAAGATATCAGTGAGTATAAATGCGGATATAATTCCAGGCATCGCCATCCATTCTTCCTTGACCTATTCAATTTTAAACAATGATAATAAGAAAAGGTCATGTATGTCAAACATTTTTAATTCACAAACTTGGTAGTTGGCAGCATTTTACCTTGAAAAGTCCTGATTTCAACTCAAGTAATGCCACTGCTTTTCCATACGGATCTTCCCTAGAGAATTCAACTGCTGTCATAAAGTCCTGTTCACTTGTATGCTTCTGACAATGTTTGGGTTCATATTCCAGCTTTCTGCCAGAGAAGAATTTTACCTGCAGCAAGAAAATAAATTCAACAGATAAAAAATACAAGTCCCTTCAAAAGATTATCTTAAGTTCAGTCCTATCCTGAAGGCAACAAATCTATCAGGCGATAAATGCCATAATAATGCTACAGTAACTCGGACACAAATGTGCAATACAGCACAAACATAGACATCTAAATAAAAATGCAAACGCTTTGCCAAAAGAATTAATACATAAATTAAAGAAATAAAAAAAAAACTAAAAGAAAAGGGCAATTTTCCCGCAACACATAACTGACATAAGGACATTGCACGTACAGATGCACTAAAAGGATGGTCAGAAAGGTATGCATGCAAACCCTGTAAAAGTTCAAGAGGAAAAATTCCCCATATGGTATATCACAATAATTTCAGCATAGTTTCATAAATTTCGAGTCTCTGGCACTGCTCTGCTAGTCTCTAGAGAGTGGGTAAGTTAAGCAAGCACTACTCTATCACCAAATCTGCTCCAATTGGTAGTTTCTTAAAAAAACTTAAAACGGTGTTAAAAGTGTGACCCACCATGTGGAAGCTACTCTTATTCAAGATGTTCTGGCTATCTGAAAAGCAAGTCTGCCATAACACGGTTTTGCAAAATCCTAAAATTTCTAGAATGATGAGGCAATGAAGAACCAGAACTGATGCATACCTTCCTACTGCCCATGAGCTCAAAGAGATGGCCATCGTCACCCGATTTCTTTTGAAGATGAAGGGACCAGCGAGAATCCATTAAAGACCATGCAGTTCCGACAAACTCTGCAAGAGTGTGTGTTTCACCAGAAAAAGTAATGCCAATCACCTCCTTCCTAGGAATGCAGTTTTCTCTCGCCCTGTCATTCTTTGAGTCTCTGAAGTGCAATTTATATAGGCAAAAATTCAAAATTCACAGCTTCAGAATATCTTATAGCATCTAAAACCACCAGTGAATCATACACTATTTCAATATTCTAAAAATAATAGCAAATCTTACAGCAACACTGATTTCAAGATATCAATTCCCTCAACTTGGAAGGGCCAATAAATTATCATAGCAAATTAGAACGGTTAAAACACTATATTTAGTCAATAATATGAGAACTTTGTTTCGAGTATATTAATCTAGTTTAATTGATTCCTTCCAGAACTGCAACTATTAAAGATCTCCAGATAACCCGTATTTCTCACTTGCTCAGATTTGAATATTATATCGAAACATTGGAAATCAAAGTCTCTGGAAGCAAGTTATTTAAAATGGGGCAATGAACCAATGCTGGCATAAAAAGGTTCTCTTCGCCAGCATGCGAAGATTATACAACAATAAAATTGTATGATTACAATGGAAGACTATACAACAATAAAGGCTCAACCTCTCTAATTTAAACCAACCATACGAAGATTATACATTATAAAGTTCAGGTTCAGGAAATGAAGATTTATAAGATGAGAGAAGAACGGTATACCCTAGCCTCAACCTCCACCCATTGAATTTTAAAACTGAGATAGAATGTCCCCACCAATATGGGAATTGAATTTTATGTCTGTTTATTAGAATGTGCATGTTTGCCCAAGGGTTCTTATTCTTAAGAATCAAATAATAATAATAACAATAATACTCACCAATCCAAGTTCTCCTATGCAATTATAAAGTGCTTAGCATAGGCTCAACCTACCTAGCAAGACTAACATCCATATCTTAACAATATAGATTACAGGGTCATTAATCTGAACAACACACACACATACATGCATGCGATCATAAATCATAAGCAATATATTTGTGCAAACATACAGAATCCTACCCATGTACATACACATACATATAGTTCAGAAGAGTTGGAAGGTAGTGTTAACCCATTGTGTAGCAGAAATTGCGGGCAAAATTGTACCTCATTTGGAGGCTGATGACCTCTGCATCAGTTTCATCAATGACAAGCGTTGAGCTCTTGGCGTGCTGAACTTTTCCCGGTAGTGGGAAGAAACAAGAACTTTTTGAAAATGGTCGAGAACGAATCATGCGAAGCACATGTGGTGCTGAAGATGGAACAGTGAAAGAGACAGCAACTCGAAGGCAGATTGGTTTTGAGATCTTATTGCTAGAACTTGGCACCAACTCCAACCATTTTTCCACTGAAAGTTTAGAGACTGGGACCAGAAATTCTTGGAGAGAGAGTGAAGTAGAACCCAATATTTTTGGAGCCCTAGTTATTGGTAAGTTGGAAGTTGAGTGGGATATGAGTTCAAAGAGCAGCTCTCCTGTCGGTTCACATTGAAAAGAAGCAACCTGTTTCTCTCCAGACTCGGACAAAATACTCAGTTTGCGCTTAGCATTAAAGAGTGCATCAGGTTGTCTCTTACAAAATGAAACAAAGAGACTTCCCTTGTGCCCCTCTGGTAAGTTCCTAACTTCGACAAACTCCAGAAGGGCCTGAGAAAGGAATTTGAAAAAAAAAATGATAGCTTTCAACAAAAATGGCTCAGGCTGCATACCCCAACATAATACATGAACATTTATTATATAGAACCAGAAGCTATAAGCAGCTCATTACTCGCGCTAAATCATAGGATTGACAATCAGGAAATACTGTCAACAGAATACCTTTGTTTTTTTTTTTAAAAAAAAAAATCTCATAATTTTGTCATAAGTGCTAGTATTAATTTTTATTTTGGCACAAGTTTTGCATCTTTAAACACAATCATAAATTATCTAAAATAATAATACTAATCCTGCGCAATGTAATGAGACTTTTTCTGTCCAAAAAAAGAAAAGAAAAAGAGTACTCCATGAAGACACTTATGACTTCTATAGAGTAACATGTTAGGCTCCAAGAGAGACAGAGGGAGAGATCCAATGACATGCAACAGATAGAAAATAAAAGAATACCAGATCTGGGAGATGGCATAAAAGAGGTGATTGGAGACTACCTCCACAACCTTCAGCTGGGGAAGCTGAATTGTATTCTGAAACTCGTTGGACGCATCTACCTCCTTGCCAATCATGTTTGATAAGCAAGGAGTGGTTGTGAGAGGAGATGGGGCACTGCCCCTATGCATTGCCCCAGCTTTCCAATACCTTGTACCAAATGTCTCTTCCCACTGCTTGGTAGTTCCAGAAAAACCAGTATCCAGTTTCTTCCCTTTAGTTCTGTCTGAGTCCATGTCATCATGCTCCAAAACCTTTCCAAGTACTTCTTTGAGATCTTTACAATAAGAAGCAGGATGCAACTGATGAGTGTGCCAGATGAGGTCAATGTCGTAGGTAGGAACGCAAAAGCGTTTTATAGACTTCTCCCTGTTTCTCTTAATTAGGTGCAAAAATCCTTTATACCTAGCAACAGCTCCTTCAAGAAAGAGATCATTATTCATATGGGGTCTGGATACCTGTCACAAATATGTGGAAGGAAACTTACACTTTTGGAAAACAAGAGATACATCATGTGATAACTGATATGTGTACGAGTCCCGGCAGGCATCTTTGAAGCAATGGTTAACAACGTAAAAAATATTAATTAGAATTATAATCAAGCCAAAGTAGATGGCCTAGAAAATACACCGTGCTATTTGACCATTCAACTTACATTGTAAGGGGTGCTGGCACTTCCATTAATTATAAAGAATTTATCACTTCACACTATTTATTAACTTGCCTTTCATCATCAATGGATTCATTGACTATCAAGTCACTACAAAGCCTCATAAAGCCAATGATCTGAGACAATATCAAGATTGAGATCTCAGAAATGAAAGTTCCTTGTAACACCCACATTATGGAGCTATATAACAACTTACTTCCAAATCATGCATCTCAAAAATGGACCATTGATTAAGGGCAATTCCAATATGAAGGCATCATATGATCCTGTCATAAACTGATATTGCTAATACAATTGAAGTAGTAAGTCCAAAAATCATCCACCTTATCTTTTAATCACAAATTGAAGACATTAGGAAGTAGGACCTCAGTTGCCCAAATTTATGGGCTACACTTCAAAAAAACAAAAGTTCATTATCACTATTACCTGGTAAAAGAAAGGACTCTGCCTTTTAACTGCCGAAACCAGATCATATTTAGTGCACTTTTGAACACCAGGAAGTGTCTCGGAGATATTTTCTGAGAATGCTTGAGTTATGTTGAAGTTGTAGGGTTCTTCTGGATACAGTCTATTCCAAATTTCTTCTGTTTGTCTTTTACAAGTGCCTTGAATGGAAGACACGACATTAGAATTGTCAAGGATTCTTCCATAAAGTTCCTCACAGTCAGATTTGTATTGTACCTGAATAACAAAACCACAAAAAAGAGAATTAAAGTTAAAAAAGAGCTTAGCAATCCGACTTCAATGAGAAAAGAGAAACTGAATAGAAAAAGAAAATGATAATTCTATGTTTTTGGTGTAGAAGCCTACTGGATTAAGCCTGTGACAATGCCAAACCCATTCACAATCAAGAGGAACAACCAAAGGCCCTTCAGAAATCCGGGACTCAGAATGCTTGGCAAGTAAGGGAAGCCAACAAGCATTATACCTGAAATTAGCATATTCATGATTCAGAACTTCTATTTGGAGTATTTATAGAAAACTCTAAATGCATGTACTAATGCATACTACCATAAATAATATTTATATAGGAATTACTATTATGGTTCATGGATTCAAACCTTCTTCTCCTTAAATTAGATAGGCATATTCAAACCTTTAGAAACGAAAGCTCATAAACTTGATCTTATTTTGCCTTGACAAATTAAGTACAAAAAGACTTTAACAGCAACAGGAAGCCCAAAACAAACAAATTTACACCACTATTCCCTAATAAAGAACCCCCCCACCCCTCCAAAAAAGAAAAGAAATGTATGTGTGATTACACATTGGATGAAATTGCGCAACAAAATGCAAAAACTGTTTGTCAGAATGCTTTACCTGTAGATGGCCCTCTTGAGGTCAGGGCCATCATAGAGGTAACGATTCCTATCAACAGCGGCAAGAAACTGAAGCTGCTGTTTGGCCGCAACCACAAGGTCAACACTTGTCAAAATCTTTTGCGCTTCATTCCACTCAAACTCTTGCTCCCCTTCCATATTCTCTCAAATCTAACCAAAGAAATACCACCTTTCAGCAACTACATGATATAATAAAAACTTACAATTCATAGTAATCTATAACACTAACAGCATGAGTTCATCCACATAGTACATCAGAACCAAATACCCAATACACAAAGATCCCAAAATCGTAACTGAATTTAATAGATGAATCAAATTCTTAGCTGTAGTTTAGTTCCAAATTGGGTATCAATGTTCATAATCAACTACACTCCTTTTTTTTTTTTTTTTGCCAAGCATTAATCACCTATAGAACAAGCGCTAATCAGAGAAGTGAAAAAATGGAGAGAGATCTTCATAATTCATAAACTTACAAAGAGCATCCAAACTATATAGAATTCAAATTGAACCCATAATTATTTAGAAACTAAATCGAATTGAAATGTCAAAGCACCACACCAGACATGAAAGAATCAAAATTTTTACATCTAAGAATTTTTAGAATTTATAAAAATAAATAAATATATATAACTCTTACCAACTTTTTGCTCGCCGAGAAAACTGAAGACAAATGAAAGAAAAGAAAACACAGACGCAAATTTCATATGAAAACGAAAAAAAAAATCAAACTCAACAACACAAAGACATCAACTATCTCAGCATACTAGACACTTTGTTTCGTTCTCCAGGATTGGAAACAACGAAAATCCCAACATGTAAATTTTATACTCATTTCTTTTGTCAACGTTTTCTTGGAAACCAAACAGAACTAAATCTCCAACTCCTTCGATATTCGCCAACACCAATTGGATTTACAACAAACACAAATATTTCTCTACAATTACATTAAAAAAATCGCAATTCAACTAGAAATTAAGAAAGTCAAATCAAAATATCAACACCTTCTTTACGTTGCTTTGCGTACTCTGTTTCTTCTTTTAATTTTCCTAATCAAAATTGTACGTCAAATCTATTTATAGTGGTCTGGGAAACGTACAAATTTTCGAAGTGACCAAATTATCCTTGCCTGAACCAACGAATTAACTGCCGAGGTTAACTTTCTTTTGAGATTTTTCTTGGTCATTAGGGTGTTACACAAGGATATATACATCCTTATAATTTTAAATAAATTGTAAATTTTTAAATTATAAAATTTAGGTCATTAATTTTTGTTCACAATTTTTTGTTACCAAAAACTTAATAAAAATATACTTAAATTCTCAACTGTAACATACCACATTTTTTATGTGTGACATTTTTCAATCATTTCAATTCCTAAAAACAGTCTAAATTTCATAATTTATTTAAAATTATAAGATCGTTTCCCAAGCATTTTGATGCCTATAAGTGACATTTCCTAGCGTTTGGATCAAATAGCATCCTTGTTGATACAAGCAAGTTATGTGACTTACATAATAAAATACAGCATCGAATGTATTATCTAAGAATGACTTTTATTTAAGATTAATGTCATCAATTATTGAAATATTTGTTATGAATGTTAGTAAAGGAAAATATGATTCATAAAGCTTGATTTAGAATGAATAATGAATTGGAAATTGAGAGGAAAAGAGTCCATATATATATATAAGAGTTGTTTTGATTACTTTAATGGATTTTGAGATAAAGATGTGATATTTGAGAGGTTGTGAAAATGTTAGATATTGTATTATAATGAAGAAGACGTCGAATTTAATAGCTAAAAAAAAAAAAAAAAAATCCGATTTCAAACAAAAAGTACTTTGAATTATTCCATATATATATATATATATATATATGTGTGTGTGTGTGTGTGTGTGTGTGTGTGTTTCTTTTTACCTACGTCTTGGAAGAAGCAAGGAAAGGATGAAACTTGTATGATGAAACATCCTCCTCACTTTCTTCATTTTCTACAATAATTATTGTAACCATGGGTAGAGGACAAATTTGTAAATTTGAAGCTGGTGACTGCCCAGTGCATGTCAAAGTGGGCATAACAATTATTTTATTTATTTATTTATTAAGAAATTAGGTGCATAATTTGATGGGTAGGGTAGGGGACAAAGGAGTTAGCTGAAGATGCTCAACCTTTTTAAACAGAAGAAAACAAGGAAGTACGTAAGCAAAACATGAACCCTCCAATCCTCGTCCTTCACGATCCACGACATACATGTGTTTCCTTTTTCGGTTTTTTGGGCATGCAACAGATAATTTGGTGGTAGTACAACAAAAGTTATCTATGTATGTATCGTACCAATATCCGCAGTACGTAGTAATTATGATTAAGTTTTTTCAATTCAATTTAGAGTAAAACCTTATCCATTCCCACATATCCCACGCAAAAGCAATTATTTTGATGAAACTTTGTCCAGTTTAGAGTAAATCATGTTGCTTTTTCTAGAAAAGGAGGGGAAAATGGTTATATCTTCATTAAAACCATTTGCCAAACTACACCAAATTGGCACTGAAGATTATCTTACCCCTCTTCCAAGTGCGACCACTTATACCTGAGTCAACTATGGAGCTAAAGATGCATGATTGTTACCTTTCAATTGTGGGATTCATGGGTCACAACTTAAAGCATAGAACTGCAAATTTATGCTTAAGATGAACTTGACAACTGATAGTAGTGTGACGCAGGACACAACTGAAGTTGTTATGAGAACTTACGATAATAAACAAAAACTAAAGATTGAAGGTGAAAGAATATTTAAGAAGAGAGGAAATAACAAATAGAGAATAGAAAACCCTGGCCGTCCCAAAGAAAAACAGAGAATAACTATGAAAAAACTAAAATTTGAATAAAACTCGAAGTGTTGAATCAAGCCCACAAGTTGGGCTTATATAGCTGAAGCAAAACAACTTTTTGCCAAAATGGCAAAAGTCTAGAGATTTCATAAAATCTAATTACATAATAACATAGAGATCGTAAATTCTGATAATAAAATTACTACTAAAATGGGAAAAGAAATATTTTCTAAGACGACAAAATATCTAAAAATCGTGATCCATAGGGAAAACAATGAATTTTGGACCCGAAAACGGCGCTCACCAAGCATAGCTGGGTGGCTACGAAGTGCACGCCAAAAGAGCTTTATAGATTGGGGTCATATGAGCGATTCTAATCTTCATAGCAAAAGTTACACTCGATTTACTGCCATAAGTGCATAATTGCCACAATTATGTCTGATTTTATAGTCTTACTGTTCTTGCACTGATCTTCTCCAACAAGATATTCTAGCACCATTAATTCAATATCTGACAACCCCGCAGCTGCCGATCCTCCTGTGTCATAGTGCTATTGGTGAAAATGAGCAGCACCTCACAACTCCTATGACTTAGTGTCCCCTTCTGTTTTAGAATCTTGAGACCTACCGTGCTCCAAATATTCTTCTTCAATAGTTTCCTTGAGGATGAACAGCCTCTGTATAACCACAGGCTGAGTCAATTGTCTGGCTTCCCTAATGTCGGTTTCTTCCTTATTGAGATTGTATGCATCAAGCATGATCTTAATCCATTTGTGCAGCTCCTTGGGAGTTCTGCTCAACCAGAGAGAAAAATGAATAAATAAATCCAAAAAAGTAGGCCGAACAAAAAATCTGATTTCAGAAACTAACTTAAGGTTAGTACTGCAATGTAAAAAAGCAAGAAGCTCTATTACGTGTATAAAGCATAAGGCTCCTTGGCTTCACGTTCATCACCCGGGGAGAAAGCTGTTGCCAGTGCTGAGAATCGCTCTTCAGGATCTGTGATGTTCAGCAAATGCTTAAGTAGCTTTATTTCTTTTGGCTCAATGCTCTTAAGACTGCTCTTTGTGGCTTTATATAAACAATACATTATTTCTTTGACCTGAAATTACATGTCTAAGCTTAACAATACAAAACAAGGAAACACTCGAGCAAAGGAAGGCATACAAAAACAGTGCAATGAAAAAAAAAATTACAAAGCAAAGCTTGATTTTAAAGCATCAGGTTTCATGGGGTTCTAGATATTTTCTGTGTGACTTAATAACTTTATAATCAACGTCAAGCATCTAACCATCTCATAGATGCGGTTATAGCCTTTATTTGGGATCTGCAAAGCAAGAGGAAGCCAAGCCTCTCAAGGCACATGTCGTGCTTGCTAAATATGTAGACTCATCTGTCACACTAGAACTGCAAAATTTGGTTTGTTATCAAGGACATATCTGGGCAATGAAGTTGAAACCATTCCACTGTCTGCACGTAAATGGCAACACAAAACAAATAATTGGGTCCATCTGGGAAACCTAGACAAACTTTAAAATGGTTCTACTTGTCGTTTTCGCCATTCTATTCAGAAACATGCTACACGAACACTTTCAAATGAGCTAAATGTTTTGTTGGACAATGACCTTGTGACAGAGGGTGGACTACTTTAGTACCCAAATAAGAATTATGCTCATTAAGTTGTTTTGGTTTTCCGGGCATGTTCATTAAGTTTTTGCTCATATGCATAGAGTGCTATCCTATACTATCTAATCTACAAAATTTCGAAGGTTTTATGCTCTAGAATATATGACGTATTTTAAAAAATGTGCTCATCATTCATAATGATGAAACATATTTTAAAACCATCACTAATGTACCACAAATGTCACATTAAACTGGAAAAAAAAAAAAAAAAAATTGAGATACCAAGCAATCAAACATTATCTATTTTAGATGACAATTCATATTGAAGCCTTGTCCATCTTGCTTAGGCATTTTGTGACCCATTAATTAGTTGGGAAAGGGATCCCCATGGTCCACAAAGAGCAATTCCTCAGCTCAAGGTGGCCACTCCTACCTCATTTTTCATAGTTGTGGACTCCTTTGCTGAAGCCCAAGCACTATTTATCAACAGGATCAAGGAGGAATCAAGTTCCTTCGCCTTGGCAAGGCTTTTAATCTTCTCACATGCCACTTCCATTGATGGAGAGTTGAGGATATCATCAAATTTGGCCTGGGCAGCATCTAATGTATCCACATATTCCAGCGTATTATCATAAGCACTGACAGCAGACAGGCATCTGGTCCCCAGTCTAGCCACCGCTGCTCGACAAAATGGGACAATAATATAAGAGACATAAAACCAAGCTACATAAAAGTTCAGGAGAGACTTTTGTAAAGAATTCAAGCAGATTTATTTTAGGCGAGACAAAATCGAAGTTGCAGTATATTATAGCTTGTTTTCATTCTTGTCAGTGAAACCTCCTATGCATCATTCAACATCCTTATTGAACATAAGTGGAAGCCAATTAGCCAATTTGCTTCAACATTTTCATCCAAGGATAAAAAGGTTACCATCACGATCCTCCAAAGTGTCATAAGTCTGCGATAGTACATCGAGGTAGCTAAAAAATTCCCCCGTGAAGTCTTTGCGCCGACGTGTAACAATTGCATTAATATCAGTTGGGTTGTCTTGGATCTCCTTAAGAAGTTCACTATGTCCTTCCATTTCATCATCAATCTGCAATGCTCACTCCTGATGAAACAGAACAGGAAAAATACCTCTACACCCAAACGAGTATCTGTATATTTAATTATTAACCCTATGTTTGGTTGTTGATAAGGTAGCAAAATTAACAAAATTACAGTTTCAATCTTTTTTGATGAGTAAAATTACAGTCTTCAATCTGAAAACTCCACTGCATAGGGAACCAAGAAAACCAAAACTGCACCGAACCAAGTCTGATACAACCATTTGGTTAACTTGGGGGTAAGTTCCTCACTTTTATGGAAACTAAAGTAACATATAAAATCAGGTTCAAAATCTCTTTTTTCCTAAGCTTTTTTCAGCAACCAAACAAACTGCAAGTAAACAAAGTATAAGTACAAATACATGCAAAATATGCACATTGTTCTACCTTTTTAACCTTTCTTCCAAGTGAAATCAATTTCTGCTTCATAGTAGGATCGCTTTCCGCTTCTGCCCGCGAACGACACCGATTGTAGAAGGTTTCCCTATACTTCTTCCACTCCTCCCTGAACACCAAATACTTCCTCCATTCCTTTGTCTTGGGCTTCTCATTCAAAAATACCTCAATAATCTTGTCACAAAACTGAGTTATGGTGTAACCCTCTGCAAGCTCAACCTCTACTTGCTCTTCCACTTGAGCGGTGGCTATGTCACTGACTTGAACACCTGAGTACCATTCTTTTATTCTAAGAGACCCACAAAATGAACTAACAAAATCTATTGAGAACACCTGTAAAAACCCCACATTCGCAAAACACAGACACACTTCTGACTTTCCTTCAATTGCTTAGAAAACCTTGAAAGTAATACAAACCCAGTCATACTTTTTTATGCGTTATTCTGTTTTGGACTTCAAGAAAGTAACAAGATTTATAAGGAAAAAGCAAAGACAAGAAAAGAAAGATTCACAGACACCAAATAGTGGCAAGAAAGTGAGAGAAAAACAGCACAGCAAACAAAGAAAGTAATACTCACTGGTGATGGGTTCGAAATGGGCATTCTGGGATTTGAAACTGTGAATTGTTGTTCTACTCCTTTTGTCCTTGGACTTAAGGCTGTGTTTGGAGTGCGGGAAAAGGGAGGCAGAGAATATTGGGGGAATTGTAGGAGAGAGGAATTCAGTGAAAGGAAAG
This sequence comes from Corylus avellana, assembly GCF_965113065.1. Lineage (NCBI taxonomy): Eukaryota > Viridiplantae > Streptophyta > Magnoliopsida > Fagales > Betulaceae > Corylus > Corylus avellana. The sequence goes on along the minus strand of NC_142490.1, from coordinate 2,568,337 downwards.
GAATTGATGTTTCTGGGGTTGAAGATAGAGGGTTTTGCTGCGGAGGTTGAGAGCTCCATACCCAATAAGCTGCTCATGCTTTGTTGTAAACCTGCATTGCTTTGCTTGAAGCAGAGTGCGAAAGGATAGCAAATGCTCTTCGCGTTTTCCTTTGAACAGTGTATACACGCTTCAAATCGGCGTCGTTTTAGCTTATTTTGTCGTATATGGTGTAATTTTTAAATACTTTATTTTAATTTTTCTAATCAAGGAGGTAAAAACCAGACATATTAACAATTTGATTCAATTTCTCTTGTTTAGAACATGTATTCCAAGACACATGATGTTAAATAGGCGAGATCTTTTACAAAGTTTAGGTTGGTAAAGTTAAAAACATAACTAAAATATGTAATTATCATTTATTAATGTTAAGATAGTTTTTTAAAATTGGATTAGAGGGATTTTTTTTTTCAACTCATTCTATTCAACTAACATATATCATGCGATTCGCACATCATTTTTTAGATTTACATGCTTAATTAAATAACAAATATGAGTTTAATAGATTCAAATTCTTCCGGCCTAATTTTATATATATATATATATATATATATACCCGTTAAGTGTTATATATGATAGCGCTTTGAGCTGTTACCCGTACGTATATAGGAGGATGAAGATCGATATACCCCATCCCAAACAAATGAAGCTTGCAACTATAACTACCGAATGCATGTGGTGGTCTAGTGGCGGTAAGCGGTAGGTTTTAGGGTCTAATTCTATGAAAAACGCTTGTAATTATTTTCACACCACATGCATGCTTGGTGTTCACAGGTGCTTTCGGTGGGCCGGGGTTAGATTATGTCATGGCTAAATCAATATGAGGGAGCGTCTACGAACTCCTCAGCTAGACTTATTTTGTCATTAATTTCCAACAAATGAGTGCTATTATGATCATGCTAAAATATGATCCACTCTATTTTAAATGTTGTAAAGATTTAAAGTTTATGCATCTAAATAATTAATATACATAATGTTACCCAATCACGCTCAGATAAAAAAACTACTCCGATAGTGTAGAACAACACATATGATCACTGTATGAGAGAGAGAGAGAGGGAGTGGCATAATATTGGCAAAAACATCATGAGTTGCATAATTATTTAAGGAATTAATAGCAAGGACGTCTTCTTGATTTGCATCTTGAAAGCTCCGTTCAGAAGGACGTATTATTTGTTACAAAAGTATATGATCTACGCGCCAATAATAACGCAATCTTTTTCTTTTTTTTTTTTTAATTTACTTCTAAGAATATATAATATACGTATTAACTTGATTAAAACTCAATTGATAGACCTTTAACCTTCAATTCAGCCTCTTTTTCTTCGGACAAGGGTTTTGAAAGAGTCTCTTATCCGTATAGAAAGGGCCCACTCAGACAGGGGCTCTTCTATGAAACTTTTTTATCCAAATCCTAACTTTGTAATTTGTACGGCCATGCTTATAATTTGTTAATCAAAGTTTTTTTTTTTTTTATTTGACATGTTTGCAAGGAAAAGAACGTTAATCAAGAAAAAAATAATAATCCTAATATATTAGAATAATATGTTTAATTATTAACAAAACTTGTGTCATTTCATAAACATTCTAAAGAGTGGGGAGGTTCCTAAATGGACGGTCCAATATATTTGCATGCTCGGCGAAAGTAAACGTACGTCCAAAAAAATGGGATAAAGCCGGGCAACTGGAGTGCTAAAATGCACCCACTTATGTCAAAACACAGACGAACGATGATGGAAACAAGAAAACATTTCTTCTTTCGAATCAAACGACTGGAAACGGATTCTTCAATGAAGACAGTCTCGCGTTCACTTTGGAATTATCTCCTCACCAGCTGTATCCTCCTCTCCGGATCCTCCTTTTAATTCCCTCCATCAGCTCCCATCCCCGAACTTGGGAGACCCCAAAAAGAGAAAAACAAAAATATATTAACACCAACAATAGTTTTCTCTCCATCTCCCTCTCTCTCTCTCTCTCTATGCCATAAAAAAGTTGTCAAAGAATTAAGTATATACGTACGGACAATATATCATTATCAATGGCTCGTACCAACAGCGATCGTCGCGAGACGGTGATCGACATAGGGAAGCCAGTTCACTTCACCGGCAGGCTTGAGTTTGCGAGCCTTACTTACACGGTGACGAAGAAGAAGAAGATTGAAAAGAAATGGCGGAAGCAAGAAGTAGCCTTGTTGAGTAGAATTACTGGGTATGCGCCCAAGGGGTGCATCACTGCAGTCATGGGTCCTAGCGGTGCAGGGAAGTCTACGTTCTTGGATGGATTGGCTGGGCGGATAGCGAGCGGGAGTCTTCAGGGGAGGGTGTCCATGGACGGCGCGGGGCTTGATTAAAAGCACTTCCGCATGTATCATGCAGGATGATAGGCTCTTCCCAATGCTTACTGTGTATGAGACTTTGATGTTTGCTGCTGATTTTCGGCTCGGGGCTATCTCAATGGCTGACAAGGCGTAACGTGTCGAAAAGCTCATCGACCAGCTTGGATTGTCAGTAAGTTCGTTTTCATCCCACTCCTGTATGTTTAACGTTTAAATTTTGTATTAGATTCGTGTCGAGTTTGTCTACCTACAATTAATCCTTATAAAACGTAGGAATAACTTTACTTTAAACTCCTGAATTATTACGCGATTTAATAAGTCCTCATAAACTTCAGAATCTCTCAATTTGAACCCTTGAACTTTCAATTGCAATTAATTTGAACCAATCCGTCAAATTTTAAACGTTAAAAGTGAGATAATAACGTTTATACTCTTGACTTTTTTATAAAATTTCAAATTTACCCTTAATTCTAAATTAAAAAAATAAATAAATAAAAAATGAAAATCATGGATATTTTGGTATTTTTAGATATTGCCGTTAAAAGTTAATGGTTAAATCTGACGGATGAGTTCAAATTGACTGCAATTGAAAGTTCAAGGGTTTAAATTGAGAGGTTTTGAAGTTTGAGAGACTTGTCAAATCGCGTGGTAATTCAAGAATTTAAAGTGAAGTTACCCCTAAAACTTATTTGGAACTGATCAACCTTGTTAAGTCTTGAATAAGTTATGAATATTTGTTAAATCACCACTTAATTCCTAATGAGAGAGAGACAAAATTCAAAATCAGGTATTTTATTCTAATATCATATTAAATTAGTATTTATTCCAAAGGCTTAAATGGATAGAAATGAATGAATTAATTTACATTTACATTCTAACATTATTCATATACGTGATTTAATTTTTTTTGGACTGTTTATGTTATAGTCATGTCGGAACACCTACATTAGGTGATGAGGGGACCAGAGGAGTGTCCGGTGGAGAGCGTCGCAGAGTCTCCATAGGTGTGGACATAATTCATGGACCATCATTGCTCTTCCTGGACGAGCCCACCTCGGGCCTAGACTCAACCAGCGCTCACAGCGTCATCGAAAAGGTGCACCACATTGCACGCTCAGGCAGCACCGTGATCCTCACAATCCACCAGCCCTCGTGGAGAATCCAGTTGCTGCTCGACCATCTCATAATCCTGGCACGTGGGCAGCTCATGTATCAAGGATCGCCCAAAGATGTCACCCGCCATTTGTTGCGGATGGGGTGGAAAGTCCCCAAGGGAGAGAACTCAATAGAGCACTTGATCGATGTAATACAAGAGTATGATCAATCTGAACTTGGCGTCGAGGTACTAACTGAATTTGCACGTACCGGTTTGAAGCCGCTGGCATTGGCAGAGGAGGATCTATCACTATTGGTTTCAACTATCGCATCGTCGCCTACTCCGTCGCGTCTCGGCAGTCATCTCGCGGAAGGGAGTCAAAAGAAGGGAAAGTCCAGAAAGCCACAAACTAATGCTTATGACGATTATGATCACAGTTTGAGAATCCCTTATAATTCAAGGTCATTGGCTAGTAGCGACCATGGAGTCATGCAATTACTGAGGCTTACACCTTCCCGGACAAGTCAAAAAGGGCCAATCTCAATAAGGTAAAGAACACAAGTTCTAAATTTAGGGATGGCAATTTTACTATTAGGATTTTGTATACTCATATTCATGTCAATCTCGAGTCAACCCGCTACATGTCAAGTCAAACAGGTCATTCTTTTATGGGTTAGATACCTTATTCACCCATGTGGTTTAACTTCTTTATTTTTTAACCTCTAAGATTTACTTTTTATCACAGGAGGTCTCTCTGGTTTGCCTAAAGACGGAGATGATTCCTCCGCAAAAATTGGACAGAATTTTGATAGAGAGACCATCCCCGTCTTTAGGCAAACCAGAGGGACCTTCTTCGATAAAAAGTAAACTCTAAGGGTCAAAAAATAAAGAAGTTAAACCGCAAGGGTGAATAAAGTATTTAACCCTTCTTTTATTTGATTTAGTTTTTAAATCACGGGTTCAATCGGACCAATTTATTAAATGTGTTATACGGATCGAATCAACCCAATACGACCTGTTTATTAAACAGGTCATGTCATGTCATTTGCTTGAGTCGTATCAAAAACTTATTCAAAGTTCACGAGTCTAATCCGTTTAACTAAACATTTCCCTTAACGGATTGGTTGACCCTACAAGCCAACCCAGTTTGCGAGCCCAATATTTTTCATATTTTACCATATTCAAATTCTTCTTTGATTACATTTGCTCTCTCTCTCTCTCTCTCTCTCTTTGTGACACCCGGCATTTATGAATACTCGAGCGAAATCCTGCCGAGGTCCCCGACACCTCATAGCAGTGAGTACACCGTCAATGAAAATGACTATCTCACCCCTGATAATGCTCCGAAGAACTCCATGGCGCACAAGCATCTGGGCCCGAAGTTTGTGAATTCATTCTTCTCCGAGACTCTCATACTCATGTGCCGGAACTTCAAGAACATCCATCGCACACCGGAGCTTTTCCTCTCAAGACTCGTCGTCCTCACCATAATGGGTTTCATGATGGCCACCATGTTCATCAAACCCAAACAAGACTCACAAGGAATCACAAACCGCATCAGCTTCTTCATCTTCACCGTTTGCCTCTTCTTCTTCTCTTCAAACGACGCAGTCCCGGCCTTCATCCAAGAGCGCTTAATTTTCGTCCGGGAGTCTTCCCACAACGCCTACAGAGCCTCGTCGTACACCATTGCCGGTCTCGTCACTTACCTTCCTTTTCTTGCCCTTCAGGCCGCCGTCTACGCCGCCATTGTTTGGAAAGCTCTGGAGCTCCGAGGCCCGTTCTTATATTTCTTGATCTTTCTCTACGTTTCCCTTCTTTCAACAAACTCGTTTGTGGTGTTCGTCAGCTCGGTGGTGCCGAACTATATATTGGGTTATGCGGCGGTGATTGCTTTCACCGCCCTCTTCTTCCTGTTCTGCAGCTACTTCTTGAATAGCCACGACATTCCCAAGTACTGGAAATGGATGAACACGATTTCCACAATGACGTATCCGTATGAAGGGCTGTTGATGAACCAATATTCGACGAATCATACTTTTGGAATCAACCCCGCCGACAGCTACAACATAATAGGGTTCCAAATTTTGAAAAGCCTTGAAATCGATCCTGCTGCCGAGGAATCGAAGAAGTGGGAATTAGTGCTCATGATGTTGGGTTGGGCTGTTCTATATAGGATTTTGTTTTACGTGATTCTACGTTTTGGGTCCAAGAACCAGAGGAAGTAGAAGAAGATGTAATTGATATTTGCTTAATTTGGAAGCATATTGTTGTAATTGTCTTTCCAAAACTCAACTGTTTAATATGTTTCTTCTTTTTCCGTATTATCTCTGGTTGTGTTTGTAAATTGCGAGGATTTATTGTTGAATGTAACATCAGTGACTCTGGAGATCAAAAACCAAAATTTGTTGCAAATTGTCCTGCTTTTCTATTGATATCAATGAAATGGTGCCCGATTTTGAAGGCAAAAAAATCTTGATGCAATATGATTTAGTGGGCTGCAGCGAAGAACATCAATAAGCAGCGGATATATATTTATAAATCTTAAAACTATCAAGTAATCAAAGAAATCTTTTTAAAACAATGGATACTATATAAGGTTTAAGGAAAAAACACGAAACTCAACTCTGAGTATTCTTATTCATCAAAATCAATAATAAACAACAACTTATTTTCTATGGAGGTTATAAGCATATATTTATAGCATCAAACCCAAAACCTAATAAAATATGACATAAATACCTTCTAAACCCTAAACCTAATAAAATAACGAAATAAAGACTCTCAAAACTCTAACTCTAACCCTAATAAAACAACATAAAGTCAGCTAGAAAATAATAAAATGCAAAAAAATCGGTAATCATATTCTTGACATTCATTTAACATACTTATTTAATTCGTATGTCAACGACCGAAAAAGAAAGAAAGTGTTAACTGCATAAAATATGTAATATCAACTAATGTAAAACGAGTGTGAAGAATATTCATCATTACTCTGCACATCTTTGTGCCTCTTGCACACTTGAAATTCGTTATCTCAAAAGCATGTTTAATTAGTGTTTATGATTGTTAAGTGTGCTTGCTTACTGGCTAGATGAGAGTACCGAGCTTTATAAATGATTTTAATAAGCTACAATTGTAATTTAACTGATTCTCAAAAAATAAAAAAATAAAAATTGTAATTTAATTGATCAAATTTAAAGTGATAATATATAACTCAAATGTAATTAGCGGAGCCAGCTTAATTAGTTTCATTATTATCACCATTACTAACAAAAATTAATAGCAGAAAGAAAACAAAACTTAATTAGATTAGAGTGAAAAATGTTGTGCATGACTTTACTTATTCGATAATATACCACAATTAACAAAATCGAAAAATAAGTAAAAATAAAAAATAAGATCGAATAAAGGCCGATGCAAAAGTTTTTGGCCTATATGTTGTAAAGGAGTAGTGACAAATTTTGATGCTTTGAATATGCCAATGACTTGTTGTAAGCATCAATTTGCTTGTTGCTGTTGGGGCAGGCCCAGTTTTATTAAACAATACATATATTCTTTTGAGAAATGATATCTTCACGCAACAAAATGTTTCTTTCGTACTACCCACTCTACGAATAGATGTAGAAATTAATTGACAAAGACCACCCAACCCATGTACTCACAAAAAAAATAAATAAAAAGACCACCCAATCCAACCCACGACTTGATTTTGTTTTTCATTATATATATATTAAAAGGAAAAATGAAAAAAAAGAAAATTACCCCAATGACCTTTTAGCTTCTTCTTATTGGATGTTCATTCGCAAAGGCATCTTTACTTAGGGTATGTTTGAAATTGAGTTTGAGGGATTTAAAAGTATTTTTAACGCTCAAAAAATTTGTTTGAAGAAAAAAGTATTCATTTGGTAAAAAATTTAAAAGCACTTTTAAGGGTTCAAAAAGCTTAAAAATGACCAAAACGCATTTTTGACAAAAGCTTAAAAATAAAGCCTTTACCCATAAACTCTTTTTAACTTAAAAACTTTATTTCCCAAACGCAATCTCAAACAGACTCTTAATCTACATGATTTTACTTGTTTGGCAATGTTTAGAATTATGAGCTGACCAAAATGCCCTTGATTGTGTCTTGTATGACTGAAAACACACAAGGACATCACCGTCAACTTTCTTTTTCAAATAAATGAGATGGTACCATAACAAATACAACCCAAAACAGTATAAAAAAAAACACACACACACGGGCTGTCAAAAAATGGAGGCCTCAAAACATTTGCAAATGAGATGTTTTTCACTAGCGTTCCTTGGTCAAGTTTGTCGAGTTTATCTTCTAAAATTTTGAACTATTCATTTAAAATGAACGGCTCATATTGAAGTTGTTTCACCCCATACAATACCATAAGTTTTGTAGCCATAGAAAGACCATATATATAATATCTCATTACAAAAATTTTAACATTTAACGACATTTAAATAGTGACGTTTTTAGAAAACACCACTAAAATGCAATTTTTTTTTTTAATTACTGTTTAAACGTCACTATTTATAAATAGTGACGTTTGAATAATGTTACTATTCACGCGCGAATGGCGAAGGATTCAACTCTGCACAATGGGATTATAGATAAGTAAAGGATTCAACTTGTAGCCAATAATATTAATACTAGTTCAACGTGATCAAGCAATTAAGCATAATGAAAAGAATTAAAGACTATTCAGCACAATTAACTTGGGTATTTTTCAAGAACATATCTTTCAGCTTTGTATAGCACGAAGCTTCCTAGACATATATAATATAATAACTTTGGAAAGATTGAATAAAAGAAAAAATGGCTTGGACAATGTAAAGGGATTGACCCACATGATTTAGCTAAATGGGCCGCTTCCAATCTTGTTTTTGAAAGCATTCCCACAAGATCTCTCATTCTTTCTTCCATTTGGATCAAGAGTGATAAAGATCCTTCCCTGTAGCATTTTTTTCCCTTATTCAATTAAAAAAAAAAAAAGGGGATTGACCAAGTAAAACGTGCGCATATATCAGGAATATCACCATCTTTGTAATTAGCTGTAAAACAGAACAGGGCAAATAGTGACCACTTTTCAATCAAGATTACAACTCATCCTATTATTTTTAAAAATTAGTGGAAATTGACAGTCTAAACGTGTTTATTGGTAAGGTAATTCTTTTCATTAGTTGGATATTTAGCGACTCTCTTGCCTTTGCTAAATTCACATTAATTAATTAACCCACTTGAGATTTTTAATAACTGGAAAAATGTTATTATACAGCCCCCTCCAAGACATCTGATAAAATTTGATTTATTATATTCCTTGAGATGGTTAATGGGGCTGCTAAAAATATTGCCAGGATTTTTTTTCCCTCTCTCAGAGCAAACATGAAAAAGAGTAGTAGAAAACACACTTACGGTTGTTAAAATATTTATTAATTAATTAAATAATTGTTTTTTTTTTAATTTGTTTTTTTACTAATTTAAGCTTTTCAAACCCCCCCCCCCCCCCCTCCGCCCCAAAAAAAAAGAAAGAAAAAAAGAAGAAGCTTTTAAGATAATTGTTGATATGTGTCAATTCGTGATTGGAGACCGGAGAGTGTTAAATTTTTATTAGTGGCAAACGTGTAAATATTTTGTAAAAGAGTTGTAAGTGTATCATTATTAATATACAATATAATTCAGCACAATTATTCCGAATACACCACATTTCTAGACAATTCTCTAATATTTATACATTTGTATCTTCTACTAAGTACTATTAAGGGCATGTTGTACTTAGAGTGCGTTTGACCCCACGATTTTGTAGGTCATATGCGTGTTTTTAAAAATAATCGCCAAAAGTTTCCAATTTGGGAGTGTATTTGGAAAAAAAAAATTGACAATTTAAAAACGTATTAAAACTCGAACCACAATTTTACCAAATACTTTATTGTGCTTTTAAAATCGCCTTTTGCGTTTTAAAAACGATATATTTTTCCGAGTTTTCTAATGCTTGGTTTGGAATTTTGGTGGCACATAACATATTGGCTAGGTTGGGGATTCATACATTCTATACAAGGAAAAAAAGCAAACATTAAAAAAGATTACATATACACAACTCAATTTGTAAAATATCCGTAGGATATATAATATGCATGACAGTTGGTTGAAAACAATTTTTGAGAGTCCAATGGATTTTTAAACAGAATTACCGAATTATATATCAATATATCAAGATAATTTTGTACCTTTTTTTGTTAAGTAAATTGAAGAGGGACACTTAAAAAACAATATATTTAGACATAACTGCCCCAAAACCTACTTCAAAAGTAACATTCTTAAATTCATCACCCCCTGAACTATATTAAATAGATGTATTAATTAATTATAAAGATTCTTGTACGTTAACGTTGACGCAGCAATATATCCAAATGTAATTATTAGTAAGACTTGCTTCATAAGCAAGAGAGTGACTCACTGATCTTAATTAATTCCCCTTTTTACTGAAAATTACAACTATTTCTAAACCATTAATATATGTCAAAATATATATATATATATATATATATATATATATATATATCTATTGATTTAATTAGAGAAGCCAAACCCATTTCCATGAAGTTTCAAGCATGGTAAACAGACAAAGAGAGGGACGAAGGTGGACCAATGAAGGTTGCTCCACCTAATTATTTTAAAACAAATTAGTTAAATAGAGTCATGACCCCAACCAACAAAAGAAAACAACAATTATAATATCTCAAATTAAATTAATTAAACAATTACAGTGATAATCAAATTTGAATTATTCTAAATCAAGCTCTTTCATCATCTTCCTAGCTTCCCCCTATTCTCCAATGATTCCAACATTTGAAGTCAAACCCCCCATGTTGTTCTTTAGTAACCTTCTTGTGATGCTCTTTTGTCTTGGCAGCTCTAGATGATGATGCTTCTTTTGTAAAGAGCTTTCTTTGTGTACGTTAGAATGTTGTCTTCTCTGTGAGTTATAGGAATTCTTCATGGATTTCCAAAAGATTTTGTTGGTGGTTAGTGGAAGTTGAAAACTTATTCAGTTGGTCTGGACATGAGCTTGATGATCCAATGGGGAAGCTTCCATACAATATAAGATGATGATGGAGGGATCGGATAATTGGATTTTGAGACTGCAGGTTGAGTGGTTTTTCCTTTGCTTCTTCATACTTGTTCGATCAACTTGTGGACAAGAAGGTTAGTATATGTATTTGTATACATTTTTCTTTATTAGATCATCAATGGTATGATAATGACTACTAATTTGTTGAGAAGGTTTAATATTTTTATTAGATCATCCAGTTTTGATATAATTAAATACCTTAAGATCTGGGTTAAGAATCTATGTTGAGAGGGAAAATGATCCATCTCTTACTAATAATTAAGCTATACAAAAGTTCATATATATATAACATTTTGCAAGTCAAACTAATTAACTGCAAAAATTGTGACACTTAAAATCATTTTGAAGAGATTAACAACTGAATTAAGGATTATGCAAAGTCATGAGCTCAAGGTAATTGGCTAAATCCATGTGATAATGATTTTGATTATTATAAACGCAGATTCACTAGGCAAAGATGGGGAACTACTTTTAGAAGAAATCTACTTGCATATTTCAGTTGTGTCTAAGATGGATCATCTTAACACGCTGCATGCCCTAAACCACCCTGCCCTCATCACCAACCAGGGGATCTCCTCCATCATTTCCTACACACGATCTTCATTTTTTCAGTTTCCTCTAAACGGGAAGTTAGGAAAGTTAACAAAAGTGTTAATTTCTATGCTCCATCACCATATGGCAAAATGAACCGTCTTCATTTTCACGTCTCACCAGCTCCGCCTGTCTATCCTCATCGACAAGGAGAAGGATCACCCTAGATCTTTGCTTGTTCTTTGCTTGCTTTCCAAAAAAAAAAAAAAAAAAGGAAAAAAAAAAAGATGATCTAAACAAAGACTAGTTACAATATTTGACCTGAAGTGATTTTTGTTAAAATTGCTTTTATGTGCTAATTCATGCATGCTAACCTAAAAATACAAATAATTAAATCTTTCTAATGTAATTTCATGCAGAATTTGTGAGCTTAGCATGCTGTGCTGATTCAAACTTCACGGACCAAAACACCACTATAAATTGGAAACCAGATGATAGCTGGTTCCCTAACAGAGCAGGTTGCCTATATGAAGTGAAAGAAGCACTGAGCAAACATGAGGACTATGGTAGAGCCCGAATATTCGACATAGATTCAGGGAAGAGATGTTATAGATTAACAATTACTAAGGAGCAAGATTATCTAGTAAGGGGTACATTTCTTTTTGGTGATTCACTGAGGACAACTTTGGACACTTCCTTTGATGTTTTGGTCGGTGTTACCGGAATAAGCCAAGTAAACTCGTCGGAGGACTCAGAAGTGGAGGGGATTTTTAGAGCTACTAAGGACCATATAGACTTCTGCTTAGAGAAGGTGCAGGGAGATCCTTACATTTCAAAACTTGAACTAAGGCCTCTGCAAAATTTGAACTATCTGCTGGGCTTTCCTTCTACAACTGTTCTTAAAAGCATTTGTAGAATTGATGTGGGGAACACAGAAGGGAACATCAGGTATGCTTCTACTCTCTTTGAAGCTAATATATAAATAAAAATGAGAAAATGGATCATCTTAAATGGCTCTGATATAATACGAGCAAGAGTAAAAAGATAAACAATAATGTTAGAAATCACACTTTTACCCTTTTTCTTTCTTTAAAGATTGTAACTTGGTTGGAGTATTAGAGAATTATTCGAGTAGAAAAATCATGGGTATTATTGTCCTAATAAGTTGTCAAATATTGAATAGAAAGATTTAAGGATTTAGAACAACTTTTTGATAAGTTGAACAAATACTGAATGGAAAAATCAAAGGATTGATTCTATGATTTCCTTCATTAATTAATTAAAACACTTTCCATATATGTATGATATTGTCTTATATCTTAAACCTGACACAAGAACCCACATAAATGGCCATCTTCATCTCTTCCTCCTCATAATCTTGTTTAAGGGAGCCAGTTTTTGTCCTTGCCTCCTAATATAAAAGGCAACTCACATTTCTTTATGCTTATTTATATATTGTTATTATATTGTGGTAGCACATGGCGAGCAATGCACCTAAGAATAGTTGACAAAGCAAACAAAAGTCTGATAGAGATCGATCAATTTTGCTCTACAGTAACTATCAGAGAAATTTTGAGGCTTATTTGTCTAAACAAGTCTTTGACAGTCCAGTCACCTATTCGGGCAGATATCCCAATAGAGCCATGAGATTCTCATTTGCTAACGATTCGGACAGTTGAGAATCCAAATACCAAAAAGTTACAAATCACCCTCAAATTCGCTTTAATTGAAGAAACACCTAAGCAAATGCTCAGCTCACATGCCCATGTTTGACATTTGCAAAATCTCAGGTACCCATTGGACAAAAGCGACAGAATATGGAAACCAGATACAAATTCAATGGCCAATGGATCAATACTCTCTGCCAACCTTTCCAACTACAGTGCTAACAAAGTGACACCACCTCTAGATGTCCTTCAAACAGCTCTATACCATTCTGAGCTATTGGAGTTCCAAGAATCCCTCGACCAAAGGGACTATGAGTACCGTGTGTTTCTCTACTTCTTTGAGCTCAATGGGACTTCTAGACCTGGGGATAGGGTGTTTGATATTTACATTAACAATGAGAAAGTAAAGGGAAATTTTGATATATTGGCAAATGGGTCCAAGTACAAAGAGGTTGTTATGGATGTTAGAGCTAATGGGTCTCTTGATTTGAGCTTGATCAAGGCCTTTGGGTCTCTGTTTGGGCCCATTTGCAATGCCTATGAGATCTTGCAGGTGCAAGAGATCAATCAAAGCTATGGTAAGTTCGATTTACAGGTGCAGCAGACTGACGAAAAAGATGGTGAGTTCAATTTGATACATTTTATGCTTTGTTCTTTTGTGGGGATTGGACAGTCATAAAAGCTATTGTCTTTCTTCAGTGGAAGTGGCTTGGAGGGTGAGGAATGAGTTGTTGGTGTCTAACCAAGCGAATGAAGTGTTGGAGAGTTGGTCTGGAGACCCATGTCTTCCAAATCCCTGGAAGGGTTTGGCTTGTGCGCTCTCTAATGGTTCAGCTATCATCACCAGTCTGTAAGTTCTTCTGTTCTTAAAAAAAATTAAAAAAAATTAAAAAAAAAAAAAAAAAAAAAAAAGGGTCTTCTGTTCTTTTTATTCTTCTTCCCAGATGGGGTATTCAATTCCATGTGCTTCTGTTCAATATCACACTTTCTTCCAGGAATCTTTCTTCAACGAACCTTCAAGGGTCAATCCCTCACAACATCACTCAACTGGCCAACATAGAAACACTGTATGTTTCACACTGCTGTCTTCTATTGAGTTGCTAGTGTCGTTTTGTCTTTTTTTTTTTTTTTTTTTTTTTTTTTTCTAATTGATTAAGGAAAGGGTTACAGGAAAGGATCCTTTCCACTCCTGATCCAAAAGGAAGAAAGAGAGGACGATCCTAAAAACGAAAAAGGGGTGGGCTCCCCCACAATAGACCCAAAACAAACTAAAGCAGTGTGGAAATAAATACAAAACGTAGGAAATGGGACAAACAAGTGCCCCGGTCCTCTCAAGGGGCCGCACAAGGCGGTTTCAGATGCAAAAGGGGCACAGATTAAGGCGAACCTATCTGAACCCCCACTAGTAACCAGCAACAACCGCCAAAAGGAGGTTGAAGTGATAAAAGCACTGCTAGAGTCCGTACCAAGGACTGTTGTAAAGAGAGGAACCACCACAAATTCAGTTACAGAAGTCTCCACTAAACAAATAAACCAATAAAAAGCTAGGAGACAGCAACCCACAAACCTCAAAAACAACAAAAAACGACAATACATAAAAACAACAGGAAAACAACCACAAAAAGACCAGAAAACAGTAACAACGGCCAGGGAACGAAGAAAGGCGAGCACTGACAGGCGCGTGGTTGGACTATGATTTTTTAAAATATATTGATGTAATTTTTTTATGATATGTAGGAATCTGAGCTCCAATCATTTCAATGGCAGTATCCCAGAGTTTCCTTATTCCTCCATGTTGATATCAGTGTAATTTACCCTTCTTTTTAATTACTAGATTCGAGATGGTATAATGAGTAACTTCCATAGAAGTACTGCACATGGGAAATATCATGTTTCTTTTGTTGATTGATTTACGATGACTAACAGGGATATCAGCCACAATTATCTTGCGGGGTCACTTCCAGAATCTCTAATCTCACTGCCACATTTGCAATCATTGTAAGTTTTAAACCGAAGGCCTTCCTGTTTAAAATAAGGAAGCCCTTCATTTTTTTCCATTAAAAATGCTTGCCAAATCTAGTTGTATTTCTTCTCCCTTGGCCTGATTGATTAAACTATGTGCTTGCTCCAGATATTTCGGCTGCAATCAGTATCTAGACAAAGAACGTCAATCCAGCTTCAACAGCACAATACGTACAGAGTATGAATTCTGTTACCTATGAACTGGAACAATTATGTTTATAAGAAACAGAAAAATCAAGATTCTGAGATGTTAAATCTATTTTTCAGCAATGGAAGATGTGATTCAAATGAATCAACACATTCGCCACTACGCGTCGGTGTCATTGCCACTGTTGCATGTGGATCATTCCTATTAACCGTTACAGTCGGAATCATTTTTGTTTGTGTTTATAGACGAAAATCAATGTCTGGAGGAAGATTTGATGGGAAAGGACTCCAAATGACTAATAGTGAGTGTGCTGATCTTTTCTCCGCTAATTGATATCTGAAATCTTGTTGGAAGCATATACATGAAGGCATGAAAAAGGGTCTACTGCATATATGAAAATCTTATCCTCTAAATAATACATAAATGAAAGCCTTATCCTCTTTGTATGAATCATGGAGGCATGGGCATGGATGAGAATAACAAAATCCCATCTAACACCCAAGCAGATGACTAGAAACTAATAGATTCATACTATGTTTACATTGTTCACTCAAGAGTATAGATAATAGAAAATGTCACTCAGGCAAGCACATAATTTAGGTTGTCCACCTAGTTGAGCTCAGTTTCAACTGTTGTGGATGATGTTTTTTTCTCACAAAAAAATGATTCTCCTAAAATATGCAGATGTACTTATCATTCGATCCAGCAAAGAAGATGTCAGTATAAAGTCGATAACTATTGAGAGGTTTACTCTAGAATACATAGAGACAGTCACCGAGAACTACAAAACCTTGATAGGTGAAGGAGGCTTTGGGTCTGTTTACCGTGGTATTCTATCTGATGGCCGGGAAGTGGCCGTAAAGGTTCGGTCAGCAACATCAACTCAGGGGACTCGGGAATTCGACAATGAGGTAAGAAATATGGATCCAACCGAATCTTCAATTATGACTTCTTCTTAGTTTTTTGGTCAAATTATGAATTTACTCTTGATAATGTTTTGACAGGTACAGCTGCTTTCACAAATTCGGTATGAGAACCTGGTGCCTCTTCTTGGTCACTGCTCACAAAATGACCAACAAATTCTTGTTTATCCTTTTATGTCTAATGGCTCTCTACAAGATCGCCTCTATGGTATATATCACATCATTCGTTCTTCTGGCTAGTATCAATACATACATTAATGTCTAATCACCAGTTTCTTCACAGGGGAATCAGCAAAAAGAAAAACTCTGGACTGGCCAACCAGACTTTCTATTGCCCTTGGTGCTGCTAGAGGCAAGTAAAATGGGTTATTCAGTTTTTATTGTTTTCTTGTTCTAAATTACGAGAAAGTAAAGGGAAGATGCAAAGGAAATCTTAATGTTCGGAAAAGCCATGGAAAACTAGATCACAAGATTTGCTACATGCTGCTATATCTACACTACCTATTCTGAACTACCAATCCATTATGTCTGTGGAAAGTGTAGTCTATCATAGATGACAATGAAATTTCTGATTTACTGACTACTAAAAATTGCTTCAGTTGATTGTCTTTTGTTTGGTTGTTTTGGTTGTTCCACCTCTTTTTAATTTTCTCTGCTTTTTTTTCCCCTAATACCAGCATGTTTGAATGAGTGTTTTTCGTTATTCAGGTTTGATGTCTCTTCACACGTTTACTGAGGGATGCATAATACATAGGGATGTGAAATCAAGCAATATACTTTTGGATCATAGCATGTCCGCCAAGGTTGCAGACTTTGGTTTCTCAAAATATGCTCCTCAGGAAGGAGACAGTTGTGCTTCTTTGGAAGTGAGAGGGACAGCTGGTTACCTAGATCCAGAGTAACTCTCAATGTTTCTTAGGCCTGTTCTGATTTGAAATATTCAAACGTCTTTCTGTCACTTTTAGCAACAGATTTGGTTTTACTTAATCTTTTTCATAAATTTATGCATATAGAGGTTCTTTTAGAATCATAAGTAGATTGTAACTGCCCTAGAATCCAAAGTTTTTCCATCTAACTTGAAGTTGGTTTTATGTATAAGAGAGTGCAACTATAACCATATGAAATTTAACCACGGCAGTGTGTTTTTAATCTATCATTCAGGTACTATTCTACGCAGCGCTTATCTGATAAAAGTGATGTCTTCAGCTTTGGTGTGGTTTTACTTGAAATTGTAACTGGTCGGGAGCCTCTCAACATACATAGACCACGCAACGAATGGAGCTTGGTTGAATGGGTATGGTCCAATTTCATGTTCTCTAGCTTCTAAGAATTTGATATTATAATCCTGCTCTTTTAGGTGTCACATGAATCAATGACTTGCGACGCATTAAATCATCAATTATTTCAAAAGCTTAAGCTAATAGGAAATGATAAAATTTAATCAATTAATTAATATGTTATTCCCATGACGTGTGGACTCAAACTCTCCATCAATAAGTAAAGCTCAACATGTGGAACAACAATTACCTAAAGATCAGTAACTGCATGGAGTTTCTACTACACATGTAACCCCCAAGATCAAAAATATCCTAGTGAGGACTAAATCTAATAGTGGAACAACTTTGCATGCAGGCCAAACCCTATATTAGAGACTCAAAGATTGATGAAATCGTGGATCCTAGCATCAAGGGTGGGTACCTTGCAGAGGCAATGTGGAGAGTAGTGGAGGTGGCTTTGACATGTATTGAGCCTTATGCTGCTTATCGACCATCCATGGTTGACATACTCCGGGAGCTTGACGAAGCTTTGATTATAGAAACCAATGCATCTGAATACATGAGGTCCATAGACAGCATGGGAACTTCCTCTAATCGCTTCTCTATCGTCATGGAAAAAAAGATTGCTGTCACCTCCTCATCATCTCCATCGGAGCCGTCGCCTCTTATGCCACAATGCCCGTCTCCTCCACAGCCAAGATAGTAAAATGGGTGAATGTGATGTTTCATCAATATGTGAAAGATGGAACTTCTTTTTTCTTCTTTCCCTTTTTCAGTTAGGAATTGACAAGTGAATGATGATGGTTCTAGGCACATAGTATGCTAAAGATAAAAGAGAAGTTCTATTCGACACTACTACTCTTTTTGAGATTATGTATCTTGCTGTTTATTCAATTTTCTTTAGGTTATAAAATTCCGGGCATTCAATTTATGCCAAAATGCTATTGAACCATATACTATGGACAATGTATTGCATCATTTTCCCTTTACAACTTGGAATTCAGAATAACTTGCCAAAATCAAATGTGTGCTCATCTTGGGACTTGGGAATTGAGAAAACTCTTTTTATGAGACATTATATGAAATGTGATTTACAAAAGAATCTATATGTACATATGCATACATGCATATATGAGATAAGGGGGGTCGTCCACAGCTGTTTATTGAGCTGGTGGATGAGGTTAGGCATCAGATGCTCCACAGAGAAAATACCCTCTTAGAAATTAAAAGTAATCCACAAAATTGTGACAAGTTGAAATTGCAATTTGCATTATCCATGACCATTAACGAGAGTGTTTTGTGAAGGAAGAGTTTTATCCCTTAACTAGGCGGCCATGTTTACAAAAATGATGCAGACATATAGGCTTTTCAGCAACTTGTCATCATGAAGGTTGTTGGTAAACTTTAATTAGATGAATCAGATTCATCAATAATCTGCATGCGTGAAACTTGATGGCTCATAACAAAGGAATTTCAAACCAAGTTCAAAGGGCCCTTAAATCTAAGTCAGAAGTAGATCAAATTAGCTATAGCTTCCCATACAAGAAAATTCCATTAGCAATGAAATGATCCATGAACAAAAGGTGGGACACTAGAAGCCCAAATGACGGATACAGTTTAGATGACAAGATTAGGGGCGTGCAAAAAACCATACCCTCGACTTCCTCCAACCCGGGTGGGTGGCTTCGGACTAGAGTCCGGCCTGAAGTTGGAAGCCTTTACCCATTTCCAACAAAAGTCAGGTTGGGAGTTGGGGATTGGGAGTTGGAAATTGTAAAAGATTCTGATTAATTATGACCCGACCTAACTATTAAATTTGATTTAAAAAAATTACAAAATGGCGTCGTTTTGTACATAAGCTTTGAAATCATATATTTTATAAGAATAAAACGGCTTCAATTTGGTGGGGATATATATTCCTGCCATTCTCATCAGACGAAACCCTATCCCGCACTCGCAGCCCCTTCACTCAATCTCTAGTCTTTTGAATCTTCTATTCTCATTAGCCAACACCCTTCAACATCTCCTTCTCCATCTTGGAATCTCCATTGTCATTCACCCCTCGCCATCTCCATTCTCCACCACTATGTAAATTGTAAAAATAATTGAATTTTTTATTTTTTGTAGCGTCATAAAATCTTACATGAAATTTTACCTAACTCCATATATGAGATGTTTGAAATATGTATGAGCGGAGATGGATGTTTGTTGTACCAACCATTCTTGTTAGATCACCCCTCACCTTTGTAGGTTCCAAAAGTCTTCGTCGAATGAAGAGTTCATTGTTTTCAACTAAGAAATCTTTGTCTTCAAAGACAAAGAACAAAGAACATATCTTCATTTTCGAAAAGAGAAATACTACACAGACTCGCACTCCTAAACTCCCAAGTGCACATTCCTTGATGTGGTAGTGAAAATCACTATCGAATTTTGGATACAATGGTGATTTTCATTACCACGTTAAGGAGTGTGTAGAATTGCTCACTGGATAGATGGTTTCTAACACTTCTGCCCAACTCTGCTTCCAACATTTCAGAGGCAGGGCGGAAAACTTTTTCATTAGAGGTTTTCCAACTCTTCTGACTCTGGTGTAAGCAGAAAGCAGAAAAGTTGTTTCCGACTCTGACAGAACCGTTGCACAGCCCTAGACAAGGTGACACTACTTACAGACAAGAAGAGAGAATAAATTGGCAATACCAAAAGGAATGCCAACTGCCACTTATTACCATTCCTAATTGTGCAAATACCAGAAGAACCAGGCATATAATGAATAACTTGTGAAAAAGCAATCGGTAGAAAAGCAAGTTTCATGACAAATAAGAGCATGGTTGATAACTGCAACAGTATATTTCCTTTTCTCTTTTTTCTTTTTTTCGTTTATGGATAAGTTACAAACGAACCATTAGATTTCGAACCTGCAATCTCACCTTCCATCCTATTCTTATAAGGGGAGGAGGTGTTAGTCGAATTAGAACTCAGAGGTACAATGCCTTAACGACTTGACTTACATATCAATCTATTTTGCTATCAACATTTATCCACATGTTAGTGATCTCAGGATAAATTTGCACCACTGACAGATTCTAAAAATGAATTGAAGATCCTAAACATATAATATACTCTATTCAAAGTCTATATATATATATATGCACAAAGCAGCTAGATCACAGGCACAAAATTCCTACTACCTCAACCACGGATCATGTTATATAACCACGAAAACAGCCGAATACTTTAGTTTCAAACAGTGACACAAAGTAAGAAATCTATCCACGTTCACAACACAAACAAGATTATGCTTACAGAGAAGCCGTATTGCAACAACAACAACGTGTTCCAAACATCATGTGGCGAAAAGAGACGGGTTGGCTGTGGCAGTACCCACTTGGACTTCAAGGAGTTCTAGACGCCGCTCGAGCGTGTCAAGCTTCTCATTTAATGATGCCAATTTGCTCTTCGTTGTAGCCTCTGAAACAACAAAGAAGCATACTAAGTGAAAATTGTACAACACCACGAATCCACCCAAAAACTGAAACTTTGGTTAGAGTAAAAGTTACAAAATGGGTTGTGGGCATTCATTACATGGTGATGGGGTTATAATTCCCATATATTGATGCAAGTAAATCACACCCAATTCAGCAAATTGAGTAGCAAAGAAAGAAAAGAAAGCATTTTACTAGGAGCTATTACGACTAAGGAAAGGTAGAGGGAGACAACAGAAATGGGTACCGAATTGGACAAGGAAATCGAAGAGGCGGCGAACATTGAGGGAAATGTGAGAGATGAACTCTCGGTTCTCCCAATCCGCTTGCACCGCTATCCCGACGTTAACCGCGTTTGTGATCCCTCCAGCCCTTGCCATTCGTTTTTGGCTCTTCTTCTCCTTGAGAGGCGCACGGAGAGAGTTGCTGCTATGGTATTGGCTAATGGGTCCGAGATCTAGCAGAGGAAAGTGAATGGGTTTCAATTTCTAAGGAGAAAAATGCAAATATACAAGCAAGAGAATACGTGGGATGGTAGATATATGTATGTTTCTGCGGTTGGGTTGTTAGTTTGACTTGCTTTTCCTCTAAAGATCTTCAAAGGCAAGCATGCCAAGGACTCATAATTAACTCCAAATTTTCCAGGGCTGGGCCTCCCCAACTACCAGTAACTGTAGTGAGACTGTTAATTATGACTGCTATGTTTCAAGCTTTTTTTTTTTTTTAATTGAGTAATATATGAATATTATATAATTAGAATGACGTGATATTTAAAATTAGTTTTTTTTTTAATTGCAAATATTGATTTAATAATTAAAGTTACATCTCTTTTAAGATATTTTCGGTTATTAAATAATTCTCTATTCATAAGGCCACGTCGAACCTTATAAAATAGCTCAATGTATATAGAAATATCACCTCAACTTAACAAGTAGAAAAAAAAATAATAATAATAAAGCACATACAAAAACAAGACAAAAGAAAAATAATAAATAATAATAAT
Organism: Corylus avellana; assembly: GCF_965113065.1. Classification (NCBI taxonomy): domain Eukaryota; kingdom Viridiplantae; phylum Streptophyta; class Magnoliopsida; order Fagales; family Betulaceae; genus Corylus; species Corylus avellana. The sequence goes on along the minus strand of NC_142490.1, from coordinate 2,546,672 downwards.
TTCTTAAAAAAAGAAAAAAGCAAAAGAGGAATGGAGGTTAACCCCCCGTTATCCCATCCAGTCACACTGTTGTTGGCAAAAGGGACATGATAGGTCGCCTCATACATCCACGTTGAGGAGCGGCCACCTATCAAGCCACAGAGGGTGTGGGTGGGTCACCCGACCCATCCACGTTGCTATTGGCGAGGCGAAGTTATCCACGCTCTCCATAGGTAAGTGAGTCGCTCAAACCACTAATAAAGGGAGGTGAAATCGCCTTATCACGTTGTTCTTCATTGGTGAAAGATATGGATTATCTCACCCTACCAACGAAGGAGGGGATAAGGTCGCCCGACGGCCCCGACCACCCCATAATTCAATTGGTGAAGAAAGTAGGTCACAACCCACCCAACACCGCACATAGGGTGTGAGTGAGTTTCCTCTTTCATTAGTAAGCTACCCACCCACCTCCCTTCCCCACCCCCTTTCTTTTTTCTTCTTTTTTTTTTTTTTTTTTTCTTTTTTTTTAATTGCCATGTTTTAAGTTAAAGTGGCATTTTTGTAGACATGGATCCATTTTATTGGGTTTGATTTGACCTGTGTATCATTTTCTTGATAGATATCTTTAGATCTTAAGTATCATTTCATTCATTTAAATTCAATGATTCAAATTTTATCACCTTATTGAGACGTAATAAATTAAAAACAATAAGATAGTTTAAAATATGCTAAACATGACAAAATATAAATTATTTGATTGAAAAGAAATTAGTTTATATCTTAAATTTTTTGCCACAATTTAGAGGATCTTAATACATTAGTCATATTAATGCAATCCATAATATTTATTCCATTTTACATATTTCTCCATATAAGAAAATAGACCTCCACTCAACATTCATCAATTTAATATTATGTCATGTTGCACTTTTTGAGCAAATACAAAAAAACTGACCATGGGGCCACATAAATAATAAGAAATATTCCCCAAAATGCACCCCCCCAGAAAAAAACCCATGACCATGACCTTTAACCAAGAGATCTGAATAGGCAATTCATTTTTTGGCATTTATTGCATAAAATTACTTGCATGTGCTTTTACAATCAAGGTCACCCCAACTGAGAAATGTTTGCTTCAAATCTTATTCTGGGCTCTTTTTCCATTAGGGTTGGAGAAGTAAGATTGACTTGATTAGCCAGCCCAGAAGTAAACAGGCCTGCATATCCTTTATGATGTGATGAATGTTATGCAGAGGCTGGGACCTGTAATAGTCCATTGTGCCTCAGCAGTGGCTCTGGTGAAGGTTGGCGCCCACGGAATTCCACAAATACCTGGATGCAACAAAGTTCTATGTTATCGCCATTAGATAAAGACATGTTTTTAAATGTACATTCAACTAGAATGGTTGGTTATTAAATTATGTTGCAATTAATGAAGAAAACAAAAGGTTATATATATTCTAACCTCTAGCGGTGGCTTGCCACCTCCAAGAGCAAGGATGGTCTCTCGGAACTTGTGCCCTGTTTCTACCACAGCCTGTTGCAAGACATAATCACTCTTTATGTAAAATGTGGTAAAAATAAGCAGACTTCTTTACAATGTTAGGGAGCTCTGCCTGTTAATTGTTAAAAAGAGAAAGAACCCAGGGCAAATGCACTAAATTTTTCATAACAAGTAAGGTCAACAATTTTTGACATAATTTGCAAATCTAGCACAAAATTAGCGGATTAGAGTTAATGGGTCTGGCCCATTTAATTTTTTGATAAGTAAACAACACGAAATTAATAAGTTATGATTAAGGAGTCTACATGTTTAATTAAATAGATCGAGTTAAGATAGACCTATATAGTCTTATATTTATGATTCGACTCGACACGACCTGAACCCAATACACAAACATGAATTGTCACGCTTATGTTAACAAGCCTTCAAAAGCTTTTTGTTTAAGTATTTAGTCTCCAGAATTCTAATTCATCACCATATACTGTATACATACTTGAAGGCTGATAACCCAACTTTAATTTGGCATGTTTGTCCCGGACTCTTATGTGGATTCCCCCCATAAACCATGGCCTCGCTATGATCTAATCTACCACCCTTAAATTGTAGCAAATTATCAGAACTTCATATTCCATGACCAATTTGTGCAGATTCCGAAAAACAATGGACAATGTTTACCAAGTCTTCAGTAAGGTGCCCCACTGCACCATTAGTTAAACATGACACTACCAATATAGAGATCAATCAGGTGAGATATGGAGACGTACTCCAATTTAGAAACTATATTCCATATGCATAAATGAAAGTATAAGAAATGATAAATCAAGGTAAGTTGCAAGAATATAAAATGCCCGTCCTTCTGGACAGCATTTTTTGACATACATTGCTGTCATCTAGTCCAGCATCTTCAAATGCAGAGAATGCATCTGCTGACAACACCTCAGCCCACTGCCAAATGCAGAAATATGCTTTCAGAATAAAGTCTAATGGAGGAAAAAAGGGTAAAACAGGCGAGCAGTAAAGAGCATCCCAACAAATCACAGTATGAGAGATAATTATGTATACTACAGGAATAGAACATACCTTGTAGCTGTAGTATCCAGCAGCATATCCACCTGAATCACAAAATTTTTTATAAGGAAAAATATCACAAGGTAAGGCTGCAGCTAAATAAGTAGAAATGATGCTGAGAAAGTCAGTAAATCTGACAGGGAGAGGAAACCTGCAAATATATGGCTGAAACCACAAAGGAACCTGTCTTCTAGGAGCGGAGGGATCACTTGCGTCCTTTCAGAAACCCTCCTATCAACATCATAGATGGTTTCCAACCCACCAGGTACGTACCTTGAATGCAGCTCCAAATCTACACTAGCAAACCTTATCTGAAAAATTACAATAAAATGCAAAGTCCTTAGAAAGCCAGTCATCTATATGAATATCATGAAGATTTTAGTTTAGTTCCCTTGGAACCATAAGCGCCACTCATTAAAATAAAATCACGCAAAGAGTAACAAAGATTCATAATTCTAACTTCCATGAGGAAACAAAAATGAAACATAAAATCAAGACATACCAAGAGAAACAGGAATAAATTTTGTTTTGAAGTAAAAAAAAAAAAAAAAACCTTGGGAAAAGAAGTATTGGGAAAAAAGAAGCATAATAATAATCACAAGGATATGTTAACATGACACTCCATGTCCAACCTTAAATGTTTCCACTGATACAACTATTATTATTATTTTTTTGATAACGGGACAATATATCAACAACAGGAATTCATTATTAGCTATCAACTACATTAATCTACCTGCCATTGATTCTATCAGCATCAGAGCCAAAATCCCTTGATGACCTGAGATCAACCCTTTTCTAATGCCAAATCAAGCCCCATGCTTCATCATATGTCCTTTAAAATTGCATGTTAAGTTAAGAACACTTAGAAAAGGGGTGGTGACCACGGTGACAGAGCACCTTGAAACCGCACCAAGCACACCAAAATATATAACTATTTGGATTCTGTTATCTTTCATCACATATACATATACGTGGAATAAATGTTAATATCACCCTCTGCCAATCTCATATGTTATAGCTTTTATGTTTAGGAATACCCAGTCCAATAAATAAAAAAGATGGATTAATTGGAGTGATAACGGGAAACTTTTGCTTGACAGTTGAGCTAATAGACATTGCGCTTCCATATGAAAAGGCCAGGCTTGCATATTATGCAGCAATACTCTCAAATTTCATGTAAGAGCACATTCTAAAGATTTCTAATGGCTTTAACGAGCTTCTTTCTCAATGGTTCTTATTCCACATTTACTCACATCTCACCTCTGCAAGACTTGTATGCTAACGTTATGACAACATGGTCTTTCCTAAGTTACAGAAAGCTCAGATAGGTTCAGTATGCAGAACCAGAACTAGAACGTGGTATGCCACTTATCACAGCATGTGAACTGAAATGAAAACCCAATACTAAATTCACACTGGTGGCACAAAAGAATATACCAAAAATGAATGGAAACAGAGAACATGGAAGGAAAAAATAACACCAACAAAATGCACTGACCTGACGAAGACTTAGTGAGCCAGCACGAAAAGTCCTAGCTGCAAGAAGCTTCAAATATACTTCTTCAGGGAGACTCTCCCCAGTTTCATAATGCTTTGCAATGCTCATCAAAGTATCCCTAAAGATCCATCGAAAAATAAATGATGAGATAATTATAATGCATTAAAATGCTTGTAACCTGTATATTGTTACATGAATACTAGTATAATAGAGAAAAACACGGGGTCCCCATTTGGGTTCTTGTACTTCAAATTTATCACCATATGGGAAAAAGGTCAAAAATATGAGATCATTTTCAATTCCCAGTAAGGTCCAACACCGCCCCCCACCCCCAAAAAAAACCAACAAAAAGAAAAGATGCATTATGGGTAAGAACCAAGCACCTGCATTGTACATGTCACGTACCCTTAACAGATAACACGCAACATGGTAATTTAATTAAGTACGATATAGAAATGGAATTGTTTCACTATGGATCAGAGATCCCTCATTATACTGGGCACAGATGAAAGATCATAAAATTTGATGTCCCAAAGTAAGGATCTATGAAGACATAATTACCTATGGTAACACCAGTTTTCCATGAACTGAGAAGGTAATTCAACGGCATCCCACTCAATCCCCCTAATACCAGAAACTAGACCCTCATCCTGTTTGGTCAGCATATGCTGAAGTGCATGACCAAATTCATGGAAGACCGTCTCAACCTGCAAAAAGGCCATTAACAAATCTGACAACAAATAATAAATAAAACTGCAGAACCCTAAGAATTTAACCAGAATTTTCCAAGATCGCTTCTTTTTACATGGATAATCATTGCCTTAAAAGTCGGTGAATTACATGGAAATGGGGACATATCCTCGGTGGTATTACATTGAAATACTACATACAAAGCCAAAATCATGGAAAGAAGGGCAAAAATGGTAAGACATGTTTGCACTTTGAATTCCGTAATGGCACTACGGGCAAGCCCAGAACTGCTCATAGATATAGGTATTTGTCTAGGCCTCGCCCAAACAGAAGTTTTATGTTTTTCTTTTATATCAGAAGCTAAATGATTTTCTAAACCAACCATCTGGTCATATCATTCTGAGAAATTTGAGATAAATTAAGCAAGCTATCAACCAGATGAATGGACCCAACCCTTTATTCTTAACTAAATGGTCGAGAAACTCAAATGTACCAACTCCAATTCAGCCATTGGATATAAGACTGAACTGGACCATGTTCTTTAAAAATTACTGCTTTTAAATCATCACATTCTGAAGCCAGCATATACACGAAGCTGCAGGCAACACCATTAAACAACATATGACAATGACATAGTTTATAACTCCTATATTGAGATAGACATAAAATAAACAACTCCGGACAAAGCTGTGAAACACATCAAATTTATACATTTTCGTACATTCTGACAAATAGACTCTCTAGGCTCGCCCCCTTGACTTTGACTTAACACAAGCATAACAGGCTGCTGAGTCCTCTAGTGCCATTCTGTATCATCTTAGGAGCTACAAATTATAGATAATAAGCTAAAAGCCAATTTAACAGAGTTTACCTCACGGAATGTCATGAGGCTTGGTTTGTTCCCAACTGGTGGTGATTGATTGCACACCATGTGGGCAATAGGCAACCTTGCAGAGGCACCATCACGTGACAACACACGACTTCGACCAACAACCTCATCCATCCATGCACCTCCCCTTTTCTCAGATGGTCGAGAATATGGATCAAAATAGAAGTACGCAATAGGACTACTGGAGGAATAATTGACACAGTAGAATCTAACATCTTTGTTCCAAACCTAACAATAACAACCATATATTAAAGGGATGTGAAACTAATGGTCTAAGTTACAGAAACCAAAGCACAACATGATGAAGCAACTTAAAGTGGACCGTGAAGGAACTACAATATAATACCGGAGCTAGACCATCAGCTGGCTTAATATCAATTCCAAACAGTGTCTTTGCGAGGTCAAAAAGGCCATCCATAACCTTTGGCAAGGAGAAAAATGGACGCAGTTCTTCCTGTAGAATATAAAAGCAGAAGACACTTAAGTTTCTCCAAGCAAAGTAACAAGCTAGCTAGAATTGGGCAACATTTAAAGTAATACTCCTTCAAGTGCATACACACACACACACACACACACACAAACACACAGATATGCACATATACAAAATACACCTACAATTTTTCAACTATAGAGAGTATTTCTAAGAAATGGTTGACAGGCATAACATAGACAAATATCCTTATCTACATTCAGAATGAGACTGATACAATAGCAAAATCAAAGAGACAGGAGACAATTATATAACAAACTGTCTGGAAAGTGGAAGCTGAACTGTCTACTGATCTCAAACAGACATGGGATTAGAAATGCACAAGTATACGGACACATGCACACATCGTGCACACACAGAATAGAGATTGACCTCATTGATGTCAAACTTTGACTCGCGAAGCCTCTCACTCCAAAAGCTGATGTCCCAATGGTTCAAATCATCAGCTTCTAGTGCACCCTGATTCTTGGAGAAATTTTTTACGTCATCCATATCTACAAGGATCAAGTGTACAATCCAGGCCTCAGGCATTTCCAGCATAAAAAGGTATTCTTAGAAAAACAGTCGCATTAAGAATGAAAATTTAGGCATTGTTTTCAGAATAGATTACAGACATATAAAACATACAAAACTTGGGTAAACAAAAGCATCTTCTTTTGAGATCAAAATACCACTATAACTAAAATTGTAACTTTACAAAAAGTGATCCATTTACAACTATGAAGAAACTGCATACACTGCACTACCTTGAACCGCAGCATTCCAGGAAGCACTGCGAAGTTTTTCTAGCAGCTCTTCTGCTTTTTCAACAGTAGCCATTTTGGTTGCCATGCTTACCTGATAAAATATATTTCAGCAAGTCTACCATAGGAAAGTAATGTTAAACATAATAGGACATACCTCAGCATAATTATTGTAATTGAGAAGCTTAGCCTTTTCCGACCTAAGCTTCAAAATCTGGTCAATTATTGCTGCATTATCCAAATCTCCACTCGAGGCTCGAGTTACATAAGCACGGTAGACTTCCTCACGCAAAGATCGGTTTCGAGCATGTTGCATAACAGACATAAAACTTGGAGCATCCAACGTTATTATCCAAGGCCCATTCTCAGCAGTAGCATTTTCATGACCCTGGTGAGATAGATAGAGATGCATGAGTAATACTAGACCAGATAAATGCCGATTGCAGCAAGCCCGAGGAAAAAAAAAAGATATTAAATAACCAAAATAAAATGGATTTCAACAAAGAATACCTTAGACACTGCAGTTTGGGCTGCTAATCCAAGAGCAGTAGCAGGCAACCCTTCAATTTCTTTCTTATCCATAATTAATTTTTCAAACTTCTTTGTGGCATCCAAAACATTCTCCTCAAATTTTTGAGATATTCTTTCCAATTCCTGCAAATGAAGTCAATGAAAAGAAGTCAAGGTGAGAAGAAGTAATGGTCAAGCCAAGTGACAATCTAAACTAAAATGACAGGAATCATCATCACCGCTCTTGTTTGGTCCAAGTTAACAATTTTGACATCCATTGCTACCAAATTATAGATGGAGGAAGAAGCATTATCTTTTAAAAAGAAATAAGAGATTCTTTGTTACGAGCACACATAAAAGATTCTGCTATATACCCAACAAAGGCCATGGCGTACATTAGCATATCATTGTAGCCAAAGGCCTACATTATTCAAGTAAAAGCTCCCATTATCAAGAACAGATACATGAATTTATTGTAAATGGAAAACAAAGCTCCGAGAAAGGCAGAAATCAAAGAAACAATCAAGATTCTTCAGCAGGCATTATGACCCTTTCCCATCATCAGTTTGGAGACAATAACCATACCCTCATTTTTTGATGAGAGAAATAGTCAGCATCATGTGCATTTATGCGTACTATAGCATAAGATTCTAAGCAAACTGACCACTTGATGCAACAATTGACTAAATGGAGAAATAGCCTTAAAGCATACCTGCTGAATTTTGTTAAATTGGTCTCTTTTATCATCTTCAAGAGAAACACCATTAAGAATCGCTTCCTTTATCTGGGCTGCATGCAAAGTAAAGAAGTTATTGTGGAGAATCAGACAATGCAAGACCAATCCAAAACATGTAAAAATTAATTAATTAAATTAAGGGTAGCAATTACATTCTAGATGATATAGTTTCAGCAAACTAGGTTATCCAAATAAAAGCATCTTAAAAAAAATTCATAAGTAGTGGCAATCAAGTTTACAATAACAAATGTAGATGTGTACTTCAGCTAAACTGAACATAAAGTAAAGATATGTACTACAGATAAATGTAATCAAGTAGCAATCCTATTTCACCTAAACTGAAGACACATAGCACCCTTGACAGAAAAACTCCTGCAGGAAGTGCTTTTTTTTTTTTTTTTTTTTTGTTTTATGGCCAGGTAAAGTGCTCTAACCTTATAAGATTAGAACCAAGAAGAGTAGGAAAAAAAAAAAAGTAAAGAAATTATGTGCACAAATTCAACAAATGAAGAGAACAGAATCAGAAACCCTCTCTGCTAAAGATGATATAAGATATTTGAGATACTCACATTCCACAATACGTTTACGAGCATCACTCAGTGATGACCAATCAGGAGATTCTTGAATAGCTTTAAACGCATTGTAAATAGGTTTACTTTGTCCCAGCCTCAACTCAAACTTAACCTTCTCTGGCTGCAAACCACAATTAACCCACATGAGCACTAACTAAAGAGTATAACAGCGAAAAAGAAGGCACAAACTAATGGACCTGAGACACATCCAATCAAGTTCAAAGTGTTTAATCTGTGAAGAGTGCTAACAAGTTCCTGGCTCAGCCACCCTAAAGCTAAGGATACTATACTGAATTAAGTCAATAGACCAACATCATGTAATTTTGGATCCTTTCAAAATACAGGAACGTAACAAATTTCGGGCAGTCACCCACGAACTGAAGGAGAAATTGATCTTGAAAAATTGACCCCTGCCTTTTAATGATAATTTTGAAGTTGAAATTAAGAAATAAAAATCCAAATTTTTTACGTCTAAAATGGCACTGCAGGCATAAATATAGACAAAAATATAGATACCTGAACTTCTTCGATGGCAGAACGAAGCTCAGGAGAATCCTTGACAGACTTGAGATGATTAACAATCCCCCAGGCAACAGTCAACTGGTCTACAATCTTCTCCAGTGGCTCCACCAACTTCGGCCATGACGGCTCCACCGCGCGCTCCAATTCCACCAAATCACCATCCTACAAAACCCATTATCAAAACCAAACAAAATTCAATGCCCAGTCACCAAAACACAACAAAATGATTAAAAACCCAACCAAAAAAAAAAAAACACGACATACGAGGTTCTTCAAGAGCGCACGGATCCCGGGGCGAACGTGTTTGGCTTCGACGACATCGAAGGGTGGAAAGTCAAAGTCTCGCATAAGAGGGTTGGCTTCGATGGCCTCGTCCACAGCAGTAGCAGCCGCCATTGATGGAGCAGAGAGCGTAGAGCGGTAGCGAGAGTGTGAAGGGGCTCTAGAGGTAGACTTATGGAGCGTGTGGAGGCAGAAAGAGAACGAAGAGGACCAGAGGGGACAGGGATACGATTTGGGGAATTGCTTGGGAGATAAAAGGGAACGTGGAGCGCGCTTCAGGAGTGGGTGGATTGCGCAGGTGAAAGAGATGCGCGTAGCCATTAACACGTTGGCTATAAGAAGGATTCCGAGTACCCTGTTTGGCACCATCATCATAATCTTCATTTTATCTTTTTTTTTTTTCTTTGTTTCCCATGTTTTCTGTCTAGGAATAGATCATATCGCACGGTTGGATTGTAAAGTCTGATGGGGGCCACTTTGGTGGGTTTTCCACGTGGACGGTATCGATGGGTTAGACTTAGAATCACGGCTGAGATGAGTGTGATGTGAGGCGTATTTTTATGGGATGCCTTTGATGGGATGGGCTACTACTTTTGTTCCTTTCTTCTGTGTGCAAAGTCTTCTTACAAAAAAAAGACTTTTTAGATGCTTCTACGCGAGGCTTGCTGTAACTAACTGTAAAGGAATTTGTTCGTAAATATTAAATAACATGAGTTTGAATCATATAAATTCAATGTAACTTTTATTTGATTATTAAATGAATCAAAATTGATAAAAAAAAAATTTAGCGTTATTTATTAAATGGACTTAAGTTTATATAAACTTGACTCAATTCGTATAAACTAGTCTAAATTGGTCATACCCGACACTTTTCATATGTTTATGTTTTCCTTTTTCTGTTTTTTGTTTTGTCCCTTTTTTTTTTAATCAACATGTTTAGTTCCCTAATCCCGTCCACATACCAAACCAAGGGAGAGCAGAAGAACAAAAATGACTAAATAATAGAATGAGAAGGTGCCATTGCTATGAACTCAAAGCTGCAGCAAGTTCTACATTGTCTGAATCACTAGGGCTAGAGATTGAGTGATCATGAAAATATATTCCAGCTTGATTAAATAATGCTAGTAAATGCAGTAACTCCTCATTAGACAGCTTTGAAGGCCTCTTATCTTCAAAACCACCTGAGTTCAAAACTCCTATGATCTTCTTCCTGAAAACAGCATTCATCGGCATGTCTTCTTCACTGCTGTCCACTTCTTCATCATTATCAGCAGAAGCATTATTGCTGCAATCATAATTGCTGTCATTGGAGGTACTTTCACCATTTGAGAAAGGGGTTCTGGAGATCCTCAGTAAATCCAATACCTTCTTCTTCTGCTTAAATGTAGCACCCAACGTCTTATTTTTCTTACCAAAACAGGTTCTTGTGAAAGCCCACCACTCATCCAGATTCACATCAGGAACTTCGGCTTTGGGGCGGATAATAACCACGGAGGAGTCGACCTTTGGGCACGGAACAAAGTCCCTTTTGCTGACATCCATGACGAACTCTACATCAGCCACCAGCTTCACATTTACCGCCAAGCGGTTGAACTCTGAGTCGCCAGGATTAGCCAACAGTCTCCGAGCAAACTCTTTCTGAAGGAGAAGCGTGGCGCTCCTAAATGGGTTCGCCCCGTATGCTAATTTAGCCACGAGAGGTGAAGATATCCCATACGGGATGTTGGCCACCACAAGATCGAATTGAGGAAACTCGGTCTTTAATGCATCTTTGCATATAACCTGCAAAACCCATTTGGCCATTTGCAAGAGCAGCTTTTCTCAGCAACTGACTCGTTGAAAAAGCTCAAAATTTTCAGCTAGGCATTTCATCGAACACTTCGAAAGCAAGTTAACTTACAGTGAGTCGATCTTTATATCCATGCTCGGCTACGCGTTTGTGGAGAACCTCAACCATTCGCTTATCAATTTCAACGGCGACAACCTTTCCGGCAGCTTCTAGAAGCCTCAGAGTGAGATTTCCAGTACCGGGTCCGATCTCCAGGACTGTATCGGTGGGCTTTACATGTGATTTTCGGACAATGGAGTCGAGAACTCTTGGGTTGGTGAGGATGTGTTGGCCCCTGCTCTTGTATAGATGCATATGCGACTCTGGTTTCTCCTGTCTCCTCCGAATCTTCTCGTCATTGTCATCGTTGTCGCTCTTGGGATGGCAACGACGACTGGACCTTGCGTGGAGTCGACGGAGTGAGAGCGAATGTTGCCCGGGGAAGAACCTCGAAAGGGACTTGCGGAAGCGGAGCATGTGTGGTTTTTGAATGGGTATTTTGTTTCTTTCTCCGGGAACTTTACCGTTTATATTTGAATTTCAGTCGCTGGAATTTCGTCTGTGACAACTATATGTACTGCTCTCGTATTGATGTAGCTGTAAGTGCGACATAAAGGGGTTGTTAACTCGACAAGTATAGTAGCCAGAGCATATTTTTAGAAGAATGTAGACCCCCGCATGTTTGAGTTTGCGTTTAATAATAAAAAAGTTCGTTTGACAAAAAAAAAAAAAAAAATACTCATTTGATAAAAAAAAATTGAAAGTGCTTATTAAAGGTCAAAAAGTCTAAAAATGACTAAAATACATTTTTGGTAAAAGTTTAAAAATAAAAATTTTGGCAAAAACGCTTTTTGATTTAAAAGCTCAATTTCTCAAACGCAATCTCAAGCAGACTCTTAATAAGATTGATCTAAACCAACTTGATGAACTCGTTATGCATACGAGTCAACATGCCAACAACAACTTACAAAAAATACAAGATAACCAATTAAAAATGTCACGACATCCTCCGCCAGGATGCCCTTAGCTGCGAGAAACATGTACTAGGATGTATATGTGACTTGTTTAGAGCATAGACTGGGACAGAAGAAAATAACCAATTTTCCATTATCAATTCCTTAAACAAAAAAAAAATTAAAATTAAAATTAAAAAAAAAAAAAAAAAAACAATCTCTTGCATGTGTTTTGAAAACTTGGAATTTTTTTTTGACATTTTCAAACCACAATTTTTGTTCAAACTTATATAATCACCTCAACAAATTCGTCCTGTAGAGTCCCTGCAAGTGTTACCCAAGGGTTCCATATACGATTTTTCAGTAAATTTACAATTGTAAAAGAGCATATCAACATCTGCCTTGCTAATAACATCATAGGGATAAAAAAGTAGCTGCATTTCAGATCAAGGCAAGTTTATTACATGGCAAAGCCTCAGTTAATATGTTTATCTACATTAATGAAGCTCCAAATCAAGGTTTGATGGATTTATACAATAAAAGCTCTAAATGCACATCCTTGACATATGGCCCGTCCCTTTGTCAACTGGGAAAACTTGTATGATTTTTGTTTACAGTGCCTGCCCCAAAAAGAGAATGATTAGAACACAACCAAAGTAGTAATAAACAGAACAAGTTGTGATCTGCCACATACCACAGAAGTAGCAAAAGCTGTAATAAAAGATACAATAAAAGAATGTCCACAAATCGTAATAGAAGACCATAATAAGGCATTTCTTTCTACTTCTAGATATCACTGAAGTCCAAATGTATCAGAAATTAGTTTGGGGACCTGAAAATATGTGATATAAATTTGCTCACTAATGTGCAGAAAACCAGCATGTATAGATGATTCTTTCTTTGGATCAAATCAATGAGAACAAAGTTTTTCTTTAAACTGGGTTGGAAGAATTTCTTCAAACCCAGTCTAATAAACTAAGAGAAATGCTAGAGATCCGGAAAATTTTTCAGAATTTTAGTTTCCGACTGACGTGGCTGTAGTTAAGTAAACTACAGTTAAGTTTTTTTGTTTTTGTTTTTTTTAATAAAAAGTAAACCCACTCACCCACCCCACCCACGCATGCTATCCCCTTCACCTTCAGCATGCTTCTCTCTCTCCCAAAAATCACGCACAGCACATCACAGTTCTCTCTACCCAACACCAGCAGCATCAAGGTTGGTGCAAAATAATCTCTAAAAGGAATTCATTGGCTCCACAGGAAATAAAGAATACTGCAGATCTGTGAGAAGTACCATCTGAAAAAAAAAAAAAAAAAAAAAAATCCCTCTTGTCAACTGCGGGTGTCGCCGAGAGAGAGAGGAGCGTGGGGAGAGAAGCACCGGATGGTGGACGTCAGCTCCGATCTGGTGCAGTGGGTCGGCGTGGCGTGGGCCTTGTCGGAAGCCAAATGCGTGAGGGTGGGGGAGAGAGAGCAGACCTGTGGTGTTGGGGAGAGAAATTTTTTCTTTTGGGGCCGAAGGGGATAGGTCTATTTCTTTTTTTTTTTAGTTTGTTTTACCAACGCCACGTCAGTCGGGAACCTCAATTCGGGAAAACTTTCGGGACGCGCAGCAGCTCTCATAAACTAATGTGTCCAAAATGCATGTGAGAATCCAATTTGGAGAAAAAAATTTATCCAATCAATAATATCATTGTTACTTTTCCATTTTCATATTATCAAATGGACACATTTTTATACTGGATGAATATTTTCCGAAGTATCCCACCTAAAACTTGCCATTGTTTTCTCTACATATTCACACACGACTCTTCTATGAAAATGTCCCACGAAGAAAATAAACAATCATTAGTAGTTAACATTTTTCTCTTGCTAAATTATTCTTTATAAGAAAAAAAAAGTAGAAACTTACCTGACACAGAGAATCTCTTTCTCAGTTCCTGTACTTCATGGATTCTTTCTCAAACCCTATCGTAGGAAATTGCTTTGCATACTCCTCAACATCATGGCGGAGCTTTGCGATCTCAGATTGAAAGTGAGAGCCGGACTGCATTGTGCCCAAGAAGTCCTTCAACTTTGTTCCTGGTTTTCACATCACAATTAACCTGCATTAGTAGATTCAAGCGCTGGGGTTTTCCCCTGCCAACCATTCCACCGCACAAGTGTGTGTACATATCCACATGAATGGTGATCATACAAGCACAAGCCGAAGGAGCATGAAATTTTCACTATCAAAGATTTAGACACCTTTTGTTTCTGCTTTGATCTTCACTGCCAACTTCACAGCAGCATCAAAGAATTCTGCTACCTTAGCAAAATCCTCCTCAACAAATCCCCTGGAAGTAAGAGCCGGGGTTCCTGAAGTGCACAAGGATTCATCAGGTTAAATTACCAACGAAAAATAAAAGAAGTACCATCTGATCAGTGAAGAGTCTTTACCCATCCTGATGCCACCAGGAACCATGGCAGACACATCTCCAGGAACAGTGTTTTTGTTGGCTGCAATGTGAACAGATTCCAACACCTTCTCAACTCTGGAGCCATCAATACCCTGTAGAAAGAGAATAACAGTTGTGTTAACCTAATCCTACATCTCTCAGAGAGGGCCAACATCTGTAATGATTCTACCAGGATACTTCTTATTGTCTTCCAACCAAGACTCAGTAACAGATTAATTTCAAAGTTGTTGTCCAATGTAAATCACAACTAATTGGTAGAGTTGGATGATCCCATAAGACACAAACCACCGTAGCATGGAAGCTTCTCTAGTCAAGAGAGAAAAGAACAAAGAAAAAAGAAAAAAAAGAAAAGAAAAAGAGAGCATATTACCTTGTTCTTCAAATTCACCAAAACTAGGTGGTTCTCAGTACCACCAGAAACAAGTTCATAACCATTCTTGATCAGAGACTGCAAAATTTGTCAAGTTTCAACAATTAAAACACTGAAAGCAAATTAATTAGATCCATATATTGATGAGAGAACATCATATAGATTAAAATTCCAAGATATGTCAACAAGATAAAGTTGTATTTACAAGATTTTTGACTCAATAATAAACTTTGCTGCATCTCATAAATCTTATACCTGTGCAAATTTTGAGCAATTGCTGAGAACTTGCTCTTGATAGCCTCTGTATTCTGGAGTTGTAGCCTGCATCCAGACCAGATTAAGAAAATAATGTGAATTCAAAAAGATTGAAAAGCACTCAAGTGAAATGACAAGCTAATTTTGGAAAAAACATACTTTAAGATTGGGGTGGAGTTGGGAAAGGGGGAGGGAGGAGGTTTGGTTTAGAGGATATGATCCATGTATTGGTCATCTAAAAGGAAATATGACACTTGGGACTTGGGAGCCAGTTTTCCTTAAAATTGCTTTCAATACACTGCCTTTCAAACCATGCTTTTTTATTTAAAAAAAAAACAATTTGGCACTTCCAATCTCATCCTGTGAATCTCATAACAATCACACAAAACCCAATTCCTGCAATAACGCCTCAGTAACCAGTGTATGTCAACTGTTCCATTAAGCATCATGTACATTACTAACCTACAACCATTGATAATGTGTACAAGAAGAACAAAAAAAAAAAAAAAAATACTAGAGCAAATAATTTACTTCGATGGGCACTTCAAATCATTTTTATGTACTTTACTCTGCAACAACCTTTTTGGGGGCATGGTCACTATTCCACAGAACAAACCCCAACCCTAATAAATAGCCAGTGACGTGGATCCCTTTCTGCCATGAGTAATTGGAGCAAAAGCTATAATTACCCAAAAAATGATGAGAATTATCTTGTTAGCAGGCAAACCTGTTTCAGTGCAACTGCTAAGCCAGCAATTGTGTGGTTGTGTGGGCCACCTTGAAGTCCAGGAAATACTGCCTGATTTATTTTGTCTTCATAGTCATACAAAACCTTCAGGAAAAGTAAAAAGTATGAAGTTTTCATCTATGCCATATAATTTATCTCAATATCAGAAAAAAGCCTAGAAATGATGACAATAAGTAAAACTAGATTTGACACAGAAAGAGTAAATATCTTTATATAATGTGGTTTTTCAACGAAACTCACCTCATTCCCTTGTTTGTTAATCTCTTTTAACCCCTTCCTGAAGAAAATCATGGCGCCACGTGGCCCACGAAGAGACTTGTGAGTTGTGGTGGTCACAACATCTGCATACTCAAAAGGTGATGGGATGACACCAGCTGCCACCAGCCCACTAATATGTGCCATATCTGCCAACAATATAGCTTTCTGTTTGTCACAGACCTGTCAAATACAAAAGCTACGTAACCTTGGTTCCTCAAGACCATAACCTCAGCTAAAAACCAATATATAGTAATACATGATAATTTATTGCCAGAGATCAACCTAAGGGAGGTTACCTTGCGAATACGTGCATAATCATACAGTCGTGCATAAGCACTAGCACCAGCTACTATCAACTTTGGCCTGAAGAGTGTGGCACTTTTCTCCAACTGAAATTCACATCTTATCATGTCACACAAAGCTTCAACTCACAGATAGATAGGGGAATTTGAAAATTAAAAAAGGAAAAAAAAAATAAAAATAAAGAGGGAGTTGAGCTGCTAAGCTACCTGGTCATAGTCAATATAGCCAGTGCTCTCATCCAATCTATATGGCATTGTCTCAAAAAATATAGAGACTGCGGATATCTTTTTGGTGTCAGTCTGCACAACAACAAAAGAAACACTCTTAAGATCCATATACAGACAACCCAAAAATAGTGTATAAACAATGAGAGATAATAAAAATGTGTTACAACTACCAAATCCACTTCAAAAGTTCAAACCTCAAGAAGATAAATTTTATGATCACAGTGCGCTACACAAAGCTTTGATGACTTCCCAAATAAAAAAGAAATGTTATAGAAATTTGTGAAAAAGACGCCTAGACCTTCAAAGGAAATAAAATCCAATACAACTTAGGTCAATGCATGATAGATCTATAATGATCAGGAATCAGGATAAAAGAAATTATTTTGCAGAGGCTAGGCTTGATGGAAGCTGTAAGTACCTGATAGCCATGAGAAAGATGCCCACCATGAGGAAGATCAAGTGCCATAATTCTATCATGAGGTTTTAACAACGCAGTGTAAACTTGAAAATTAGATGGAGACCCAGATAGAGGCTGCACGTTCACTGCAATGTCAAAGGTGATACTAAATTTAGGAAAGCTTGTAACTGACCACATTCTAAAAAAATCAAGTCCATTAGGTTGGCAAGGTATCAGTGAGAAAAGCAGAGGTTCTAATCACGTCCATTAGTCATTATGACCGGTAATTTTCAGATGGGAATCCATCGATACATGTATTCATAGCTAACTATGTATTTGATTCAGAAAGATTTTGAGAGAGATATTATGCACATGTATGTGTTTTCAGGAAGTATCAACAGGCACCTACAAATAAAAGTAAGAAAATGAAAGCAAGAAAATAAAAATTAGCTGGAGGCTCATATTGCCATACAAAAATAACACATATTTACCTCCCCATTTCGCTGGATCCAACCGAAATGCCTCCAAAGCACGCTTCTGGCATAAGGATTCTGCCATGTCAATGTACCTGAAACATGAGAGAGTTCCATGCATTTCTTTATCAAAATTTAATCATGCAGTCCAAAAATAACAACTTAAAGGGATCAACAACAAAGCTAATTGCAATAACATCCATGACAAGCACAAGCAAGAGATGAAGAAGATCCCACGTACTCGTTTCCTCCATAGTATCTAGCACCAGGATATCCTTCACTGTATTTGTTAGTCATGATAGATCCAACTGCTTGCATTACAGAGAGGGAAGTGAAGTTCTCTGAGGGAATAAGTTCTAGCCCCTTTACCAACACAATAACCAATACCAACAAGAAATAAGATAACATAATAAAATGTGATTAGACATTCATACTCTAGAAAAGCCTGTAACCATTCACTTAATCATGGATAAAATTTAAAAAACGAAAAAGAAGTGTAACCTAATTCTTAAATTTTGTCCATGGAATTAATACAACTATGTGGCTTAGTTGAGTTTTAAACTTTAATTTAACCTTAATACAATCGGCCGAAGACCACATTTCATCTGAAAAAACAATAAGAAAAATATAATTTCCAATTATTTTTCTCAATTCTCTCAGACAGATTTGTGGATGATAAATCACGACTTATTCCAAAGCTTAAGTTAATATAAAATTGTAAATTTAAACATTTAAATTAATATTTAAACACTCCCATAAACCAGTAAGCCACATGGAATATTTAACTAAAAATTTAGATAAAATATAGAGTCGAGTTTCAAACTCAAAATCTATGTTAGAATGCCATATTATATTACTACTTGCCCCCAAAAACTTAAGACTGATAAGAAATGATAGAATTAATAATTCAAATTAACATCTTAACAGTAGAAAATAAACAGAAATTAAATGAGCAAGAAAAAAAAAAATCTTCTCACTTGTTGAAACAATTATTTATCCCATGCTAGTGAACCTAACAATCTACGACAAAAAAATTCATCCTTAAGTTTCGACACTAAATAGGCAAGTGTTACCTTCCATTGTCTAGCTTTCTCAAGCTCTATAATGTTCGCAATCTCCGGATCCACAACCTCCAGCGGAGCATTCAATTGCTTCGGCCACTGTAAAAAATCATATATATTACTACTACCAAAACAGAGCAATACATAAGTAAGTACGTATGTATGTGAATATAGAGAAAGGATTCATGAGCTCACTGTGACGCGGGTTTTCTCCTTCTCGTAGACAGCCTCGTTTGGCAAGGATGACTGCAAAACAGAAAAATCCGAACGAAAGCAAGTTGTGAGAAAATGAACTAATTAGGCACTCAAAAAAGAAAGAGCAACAGAGAGAACCATGTAATAGAGGGAGGCGCCATTGGAGAGGGGGCGAATCGGCTTGTCGACGGAAGAGGCAATCCTGCGAAGCGCCATTGCCATTGCCATCCCTCTCTCTCTCTCTCTCTCTCTCTGTGTCGCTCGCTCTGGTAATGTATCGTTGTCTGTTATGTGGGTGAGATTTTGGTGGTTGGAGAAAATTTTCTTGGTTTTCTGGATTTGTCCTTGTCCGGGGTTGGTTAATTTTGTATTTTTATTTTCTAATCAATTAAGGAAACGGGAGGCCTTGGTTGTTTGGTTGTTGATTAGAGCATTGGCATCCATCTGATTTACCCGCTTTTTTTTTTTTTTTTTTTTTTTTTTTTAATTAATTATTATTATTATTTTACATTTTCACACAAGGAAAAGAGATTCAAATTAGCGATCTCCGCTTAATGAGACGTGATACACAATCGATTGAGCTACCCCTTTGAGCCAACCTGCTTTTTAAAATACCCATATTTTACTGTTTATTTTACCTTTATATTTTCACTATTTTATTTAAATATTTTAAAAAATATATATTTTATTTTATTTATTATTTTTTTGACATGTCCGCATAAGAGGGGAGAGAGATTTGAACTAATAATTTTCGCTTCATTAGGTGTGATCCTAGCCAATTGAACTACTACCTCTTGAGGACATATATTTTATTTTTTTAATTAGACAAGGGAATGATAGAATAAATAATTCTTTTTTTATTTATTTTTAATTTTAACATTTGATGACAGAGAAAAAAATGCTATTTATTATATTATTATAAAATAAATGTAAAATACAAAAATAAAATAAAATAAATAATTCTAAGATTACTCAAAATTTTGACATAGAGATACACTACACCAAAACCAGCCATGCAAACCCTATCCGAACTTGTGATTTTCGTAGCCACAAAGCGAGTCCTCAAGGATATAACCTGATAGGATGGCATGTTTGAGAGAGAGACTTGGCCACCTAAGCATTTGTGATATGAATAGCTCGATCACCTCAAGCCTCTACCAACTCATTCTGTCATTTTCATCGAGATCGATGGTTTGAATGGACCATGGCTGGCTTGGCTACAGACAAAATCAGCTTCACGACTGGGCCGGTCCAGAAAACAGACCTGACCTGCATGGATCACAAGGATACGGTCTTGGGCGCTCTGATGTTTATTTGAGGGGCCAGAGCTTTTTAGCCGAATAATTGAGGTAGCCCATACCAGACAATCCAAGATGAGGTGGCCTTGAAATGGACTTGGGCTTTCAGCTCAATTTAGGAGTTAAAGTAGAAAAGCGAAAAACAAAAAGGCTCACTTACCAAAAAAAACAAAAATACTCGCTAGAAGGAGGGCTCGAACCTCCGACCTTGTGGTTAACAGCCACACGCTCTAGCCAACTGAGCTATTCCAGCTTGACGTTATATGTACTCAATAAATCTAATATCATGTTTAATTTACAATTGCCAACAATACAAATTCACATCAAGTAGAGAAAACCTTGCATTTCGACTTATATATAAGCCAAAAACATTACATAGAATACACACGAAACACATTTGATAGGATCTCAAAACCTATTGAAATTTTTTGTCGAGTGAGTTTGCAAAGGGTGAGACAGGAGAGGTAGACACCGGAGATGATGGGAAGAAAGCAAAGGGCGACAAATTGGAGGTTTGGGTTGGTGAAAATTTTTGATCCACAGCTGGGTTTGCCCGCGACCCTAGTGGGTCACGGCCAGAAACCCACGTGGGTCTGGCTAGACCCAGTCGTGGGTATGTTTATCCACGGTGTGCCTTTGATTGAGACTCGCCTGGGTCTTCTTGTAACCCAGCCTGTTGGTCACCAGCGTGGCTGTGGAGTTTTCGGCGACTGCATTCGGCCGGGGTGGAGGTGGTTTAGGGGTTGTTAATTGGTTCATGGGTTAGAATGAAGAAGAAAAGGATGATGAGTATGTCTGGTTGAAAAATCCTGTGTTTTCAATCCTATTCCAAACAATGATTTTAGCTTGTGTCAAATATTTATTGAATGCTGTAAATTATAAAAATTGTGTTTTACATTGGATAGTAGGGACTCTCTATATTTATAATATAGAATATAAAATATCAAGCAATGCTATTACTTGATAGCTATCAAGTAATGCTATTGCTAGGATTTTTATAATATAATATAAAAATATAGACCTTTATATTTTATAATATAATTTATATATGCTCAGTACAAGATGTAGTCTTTAAACACTTCATTAATTTCTCTCTTTCTCTTTCATATTATTGGTTCTAACATATATTTCTACATTTATGAAGAGCAGAAACACTTCTCTAGCTTTCAGACACAACACCGATCTGCGCCACCATCCCTAACTGACTTTGTCATGTGCACACAGTCTTTGTCGGCGGACATCCTCCCCTCAACAACATGTGCCTTCAAAGTCTTGTTCAAATTAATGCTCTTCGATTTGTACGAGTAGGTCATGAATCTCTTCAAAATCGACAGGTACAAAGTAACTAAGAATTCAAACCGTAACTTAGTAGTGCTAAATAACATTGCCATGAATTTAAGATCAAGAAAGAAGTCTTTTCATAATTTCATCCCATCCCCTTTTGGATTTTTGCCTAAGTCGCCGTATGGCTCGTTGTTGGCCATTCTACATTCACATGTCGCCATTGTTGGCCACCCACCAGCCTTTGTTCCTCTGGCAATGTTTGTCGTCAGTCTTTACTACCGTCTACAGCCCATTCCCGGCCTTTGTTGCCCCATCATCATTCTTGTTTTTTATTTTAAATTAAAGGTTTTAGAATCTTATACCTTGAGTTTGAGGAGATGTTAAAATATATGAAAAATATACAATATTTTTTTGCATATTCCATATTTGGTTGATGTTAAAATATTTACTGTTTACAGGTTAATTGTAATCAAATCAAGATAATTTGATTACCATATTTATATTTGCTCATCACTATTCTATAAATAGAGATATTTGTATTGTAAGTAAAACAATTAATGAGCACAATATAATTCTTACAGTTACCGGAAGTGGTGGATATACGTAAGTTTTTAACACTGAACTACTTGTAAATTCATTATGTTATTTTCTCTCTTGCTTCTAATATTATTTCTGTAATTTAGTTTTTCTCACAAACAACACATCATCAACGCCTCATTATTTCAACACCCCTCAAGCATCACCCTTAGATGGTTTACGTTAATTGACTCATATGTCAATTCATATATCATTTGTCAACCAAAGTAAGCATGCAAGGAACAACTATAAGATGGTTAACGATAATTAATAATTAATCTTCTGGTTCAAGGCTGAGGGATAAAAGGAATCCAAGAAGGTCAGAACAAGATAAGCAAAGACATGGAAGTTGGAACCGTGGACACCAAATCCTAGGGGGCTAAAATGTCAGCATTTGACCCTGTCCCTCTGCTTCAATTATCTCTTCCCTTATAACATTTGTGAAACACGACAAGTACCAAGTCCCCACAAATTTTGGTGGGGTGTGACTGCTGAAGCTGTGGTTGTTCCAAACTCACATGCTTAAATCATATATCTATACATATAACTTCTTTTCTTCATTTATCCATCTAATTTCTTATATGTTGGTAGCTAGAATTTTCAGGAAAAGAATATTATGCGTTTGCCTGGCTCACATGATCATGATCATTTTGTGTTTTGTTCTCTTATTATTGACAGAATCTTTCACATTTAATTAATAGAGGTGTCAAACACTTGTTCAGACAACTACTGCCATTAATCTTATTTAAGAAATAACAATCGAGCTGTTCAAGCAATAAATCATCACTAATATTGGAGATTCTTTGATCGATCTCTTTCTGTTATATATCTGAAGGTATATATATATACACACAGGATTGATTAATGTAGAAGAATGTTTCATGAGTTGATCACATTATTCCCACATATTTACCATAAAAAATAAAAAGAAAAGTCAATGCTGTAATCAAATCTTGCAGTTGTTTGTCTGCAGATGTGTCCATTCAACTGAGAAAGTGACGATCATTAGTATCCAAAAACTTCATTACGGTCATGATCACTTCGTGGGGTCGGCTCCATTAATATCAGTACTGATTACATACAAAGTGTGGTAAAATATCAATTACTTAACTTATTGAGATGAGACAGCATCTTCTAAACCACCAATAAACATTTTGATAAAGCTGAGGAGAAAGATAACGATAAGCAACAATCATTTCAAGGAAGAAAATTGAGATAAAGAGATATTACAAAAGTGATCGACCAAATATGTTGACGTGATAAGATGATGTGAATTGTAATCCTTTTGTAACTGTCATACCATCCTTTTGACAGAATCATGGGAAGCATTTTAATTATTACTTTTCATAAATCTATTAAGATTTTATAGTAGAAATTGTAAATGTAAACTTTGTCTCTTTTATTCCTATCTCATTTTTATTAAATATTTTACGGATTAAACTTTATTTATTAAAGAAAAATTTGATCCTATATATAAAAGAAATGTTAAATTGTTGATTAAATATTTAAATTCATAATTTCGTTATAATCTACCAGCTATTTGATTTTACTTTTTTCCTCTGAGGAATGGAGTTTGATTTTGATAAATCAAACCAGTTCTTCATAGAAATATAATCGATTTCTTAGAGAAAACTTTTAGAGTACATATGCGAATCAAAAATACTTTGGATACCATGTAACATTCCAGTCCTACATTAAAAAGATGAATAACTCACAAAAAGTCGGTAGATTATAAAGATATTTATAAATGTTAAATTACAAATTGATTTTTTACTTGGTAAAACTGAGATTTTATAAGTGTTTTTAGAGAGTCTCAAATTGACTAGTATTTTTGGAATGATATTCCGTGCATGCTTTCCTTGTATCATTACAAATTGTGTTAAAACAACCTAGCGCACTTGTGCACTATTGGAGCACTGCATAAAGTGATAATGACAAGGACGTCAGTAAGATGAACAACTCACATAGAATGGATAGATTATAAAGACACTTATTAATACTGCTAAGTATCACATTAGTTCTTTATTAGGTACAACTTGCTTTATAAGTAATTCTAAAGAGATCTAAATTGATTAGTCATTTTGAAGTAATAGCTCAAATATGAATAATAGTATTTTTTCGTGGATCGTTACATAACAACTTTTACTCTGACCTTCTTACAAACTCACATATCAATCCATAATTACATTTTTTTTTTTTAATAATAAAAGATTGTAGTATACCTAACGTACATACAAGAATTTGAGACATTCACTTCTGCCCATCATAAATCTGTGTCTTTTTGAAGTGGGAACAGACACAAAAATTATTGAGAAAAAAAAAAAAAAAAAAAAAAAAAAAAAAAAAAAAAAACACTTTGTAAGGCCCACAAAGTTAGTACAAAATGATTTACTACATAGATGCTTGGTACCTACAAGAGAAACGCATCTTCTTCTCACTCATAAAGTTATTGAGCAGAGCAACCATATGAGAAGGCAGGCCAGGCGGCATAGTTGAAAGTTGGATCGATCCCACATTTTGTGTTTGAAATGGAGAGGGATTCCAGCACCCACCGGCGATCCTCGTACTTGTCTGGCTGCATGATGTCGCCTTCGTGCTTCCCCTTGCATGAAGAAAACGGATACTCCCGCATCCATTGCTGCAGCCATAGCAAAAGAAGCTGGAGATGGCGAAATCTTCTTAGGAGGTTTGTCAGAGAAAGCAAGAACTTTTATGGGTCAAAGCCTTTGTCTTTCCATTATGATGCTGTTAGTTACTCGCAGAATTTCGATGATGGGTGTCACAATAATGAAGTTCCTGGACGCCATCATTCTGTAGTGTTTCAAGATGTTAGATGGGATTAATTTCCGTGAGTAATGAATCTTCTGTGTGATTAGTAGCTTAATTTGTAGTTTTGATGATCACTGTTACTGTTAAGATCTATCTCAGTTTAGAAATTAATATTTTTCTTCTCATATATATATATATATATATATATATATATATATATATATTATGCCTTTGATCTTTTTGGTATCTTGGCTATGGCCTTTATAAATTTCTAAGCTGTTCTCTTGGGATCTATGGCTTAAAAGAAAAGAAAAAAAGTGACTTTTCTGGTCTAAAATTTAGTGGCTGCCCATCAATTCTTTGGCTGTTATTGATCACGTACTCTGCATAATTATTCGGATGCTGATCTGCTGCAGAGTTATTCCTTGCAATGCATTGAAATCACTTGTCATTATCCTGCTCCAGCAGCACCACCAATGCTTGGGCAATGTTTAGTCTAATTTAGTGATAAATATAGTACACATTTAAAAAATTATTATTTGTAATTTGTAATATATATATATATTTTTTTATCGATAAAAAAGGTTGAGAATTAGATCAAATGGTAATTTAGTTATATACAAAGAGAAAGTGAAATTGCGTATAGTATTTTTAAGAAGGTAAAAGAAGAGAGACTGGTCTTGGTAACATTATTTGAACACGGTCGTAGTTGTCTCCTGGCTAACGGTTGAAAAATTAATGACAAAAAGAGCTTAAATGGGACCCATCAGGGTAAGAAATTCACATGTGCTAACTTAGTGATGGATTAATGGTGGACCAATATTGATGAAATTCTCAGTTCGAATTTCTTGAAATTTGAACAGGAAATGAGAGAGGGAGTCGAGAGGTCCGAGCGTGGACCAAGGCACTCAGACTTCATTTAAGTATAAATTTTGAGAAAATCCAGCTCATCCCACATAAACACATTTCCTTTTTTAAGACGAAGGTTTACAGTTTAAATGGTTATAAATTTGAGATGGTCACAAGATTAGGGATCATTCTATGTGATTTATAGGCTCCTCAAGAAGAGACCAAAAGGGGTGGGATCTGCAAGAGCCATGTAAATACAGAATAATTGCAACATGGATATGCAGAATAATTATGGTTTTCAGTGGGCGTAGGACACCCCACTTGACATGGCTGGAGAAAGATAGCCCTACATAAAGGCCACAGGAAAGCTTGCGACAGTATGGCATCGGCTTATTTTGTATTCTTCTCTTAAACTTTCTTTGTTCTCCTTTTTAGTTTTTAACGTATTCCATTGTTCATTGCATCCTATGGGCCTTCATCTCATGGATGTGACGTTGACATGATGCTACATGTACACTGTCTTATATTCCAAGGGCTTTCATCTTATGTGATGATGTACTCCTAACTAAATATTTTTCACGTTTTTATATGCTTTTATGGAGGAGGGTTATGGTCCATGGATCAATGACCATATATATATATATATTACCAGATGAAGATGGCTCCAAAGATTTAAATATATGTATGTATGTATTACCAAATGAAGGTGACTCAGAAGCTTTAAATCCCACTTCGAACAAAAGATGCACTTATAAATTCCTTTTTTTTTTTTTTTTTTCAAATTTTTTATTCGACACTTTATACCTTTGATAATATATAGAAAAAAGTTCATATACCACCTTCAAACTATCACCAAATTGACAATTCAATTGAGACAATATCTACCGAACTATCAAAAAATTGACGATATCAAAACAAACGGAGCTTTAATTATTAAATAATGCAATGCTAATGTTATTTTTCAAGTGCTTAGTACTCCTTAATGTGGGACGGGATTTAAAATTACTATTAAATACGACATGTACTCTCATTTTTTATTTAATCAAATGATAATTTTTACTGTCACAAAAATAAATAAATAATTTTAAAGTATGCTTAGCACTCCTCGAAAAAAGAAATCTCTCAATTTTGACATAAAAAGAATATAACAAAGAAAAAACAAAAAAAAAGGACTGTTCTTTTTGGGCCCAATAAAAGGAATTTGTTAGTAAGGCTCGGCTAGGCCCAACTAATCATTCATGCGTAAAGACATCAGTCTCTTAAATGGACTCTAAGCCCAATAGGAGGGGAATCAGAAAAGTAGGAAGATATTTCCACGGTTCCACCTGTGTGTATATATGTATAATTGTTTCTAATCATTTCCACCTGTGTATTTAAATCTCCCGTGCCGTTGCTCTTCCAGATACTTTCACGCTCGCTCTGTCCAGGTACGAATCAGATCCTCTGGTCTTTAATTTGTTCTCCTTCACTTTGAAAATTGAAACTCATAATCTTTCCATTCGTGATTCGTCTTTCTGGGATTAATCATCAGTGTCTGTGTCACTCAACTCGTGCTGTATATCTGAATTAGACACAACCCATATGTGTTACTATAAATTTTTGCATGTATGACCCGCACACGTGTGTATACACACAAAACATTTTGTACGTAATTGATGTGTGTTGTTGTAAGCATTTATGTTGAGATTTACCTTTACTATGATGGGTTTATTGTTTTGGCAAGTTTCCTCGTGTCTATGGACTATGCATGTGATCATTTGATGCAATTTCCTGTTGCTCGATGATTTGTTGGAAACTTGGAGGCAATTTCTATTCAATATGAAATGGGAAATTTTCTTGGCCCTCTCTGGTTTGTATCGGAAAGCTCAATTCTTCAAGGCTTTAATGAAGCTACTATTTTTTTTTTTGGTATGGAAAATATCACAGTTCGGTTTCACGGGATTCTCTAGTACTCTGCTTAATGTTTGTCCAAATTCTCAGCTGAATAGATATGTTTTAAAGGGCTGCTTTCATTCTTTGAGAATAAGGGTGCCAAATCATTCGCAGAGTTTTTCTGCTCACATGGTTCTCGAATCACATGGTCCGGAAGGAGGAAATTTTGTCCCTTGATGTGTAATAATTGGTACATGCTTATAGTAAGGCATATAAATTCAATGCCTCAACTATTGAGGTACCCCATTTTCTGAAAAAACTGAACCCATGATATCATACCTGTAAACATGACTAGAGAGTGGATGACACTAGAACAATCAAAAGTTGAAACAACACCCATGCAATAGGATTACTGTCTACTAGTATCTGATGAGAAATGGGAGAATTAAGGTACTGAAGGTTGATATCCTTCAAATATCTACTTTTATGGTCAAGGACAGTCATTATTGAGTGATATTTTAGAGAAGGGGTTCACCTGATGTATTCATGGTTTGGTTTTTGTATCTGTTGTCAATCATAGCTTTCTGATTCTGATGCAAGTTTCGGATGAGTTTTGCTTATAAGAAATTTCTGGTTCAAGATGACATTTTGTTATAGATCTCTCTTAAAATTGTCTTCAGTTCTCTGATTTGTTAATCTTTCTGATTTATATATCTATATTTGTTTTATTACCAAACTCAACTAGAAGAATGGAGTTCAATTCAAATATATTGTACATAATCTCAATCTTAGATCTTGGCTCAGGTGTAAGCCGGTGGAGTAAGGTTGTGTAGGTGACTCATAGGCTTAAATCTTACCAATAGAAAGGGTCAATAATTATAATGATGATGATGATGATAACACAACATCAGGAATATAATTTTTAGTGTCATAAGTTCCTTTTTAGAGCTGAAAAAGATTTAAGCCCCAAAAGATTTCATTCAGATTTTCCTAGAATGTAATTTACATAGATACAACAGGTATTTGCTTCCACCAATGTCATGACTGAATTTGATGTTAATTTCAGAAACAAAATGTCATACTGGCATTGTCCTGATTCAACTTATCTAGCTCATCTCACACCAAGAAGCATGTTCCTCTGTGCTTCATTATTTGTTTAGAGTAAGTTGAATAACATTTGTCCAAAATCCTCAGTGCATTTCTTTGATGAAGTTGTACTCTGTTGCAGTTTCATGTATTATATTTGGGATAAATACTGAAATAGAAAATAAATAAATCAATCTGCAATAAATTTTATGAAGGGTGTGAAATAAATTTTTACTTTTATTCTGTTTCTTTTGCTGGCGTCTCATAAGCTTGTTGATGGGGCTGGCATAGCTGAAGATGGATAGGAACATGCAAGTCCTCTCTGATGTTAGTTCCATATGGAATGAATGAATTTATGCCTGCTGCAGTCGTGCTGTAAACCTGAGACATGAGTCTGATTGTTATGCTCAAGAAGTGTACTAGTCTCATATCTTACCATTTCAAGGGGGATGTAAGGATGGTTTATAAGTTCTTGAGGGATGTTTGGAGTTCGGGTGTTATAAATCAGAATACCTTCTTGTACAATTCCCTGTTTTCTTGATGAATAAGGTTTACCTTCTTATACAGTTCTAGATTTTCCTGATGGATAAGATTTCCCTGTAATAAAAAAAAAAATAGCTTTTATAGATGACATAATTCTTAACAGAAAATTGTTACAAACGAAAACTAGTTTTTTTTTTTTTTTTTTTTTTCTGGAAAGAAGACCTTTCGGTTTAGTTCTTGTATTTCGTCAGTTAAGATTTGTTCCTGCAAAGTTAAAAGATCATGTTAAGATTCATGCAGGTGCTTCAGATTTAAACTCCTTGTACTTTACACACACACACGGGAGAATATTAAGCATTGCATCAATATTAAGTTTCTGACCTTTTTCATTCGTACACCCTGCAGACTCATTTCTAGTTGATTCTCCAGATCTTGTAGGTCTTTGACGCCCAAACCATAAAGTTGTTCTCCCATCATATGCCTGTCTTACCATGACATTATTTTTATTGTAGGTTACCTGTTAGGGGTTAGATTTATATTCTATATCTGGTATCTATTTATATGATAATTAGGTGAGATACATGAGGTCAATTCATTGTTGTTGAAGCATATGTATTATTGGCTGCTACATGGTTTATATAATTTGGAGTAAACTGCATGATTATACTGGTAATGTTGGAAAAACATAGTAATGAAACTGGTTTTTGATGTGTTTCATGTAGTGCACATTTATCTTCATCTTATGTAATAGTTTGAACTTCTGAAAAATAGAGTTTGATTGTGTTATTTACTTCATTTATTTTTGGGAAAAATGAAAAATCAGTCTTTATGGTTTACTTGATTTACAATTAACTCCTTGTGGTATCAAAACGAACTTAGAGGTCCATGAGGTATGACAAAAAACAATTTACTCCCAAAAGTCAAATTCCGTCCACTGACTTAACAAATTTCGTTAGTGTTACACTGACTTAAATAGGACATGTGTCACAATTTTATTGGTTTTAACGTGTGACACATCAGAACCAATAAATTTGACTATAAGGAGTAAAATTTTTTTTGGCATACTTCAGGGACTTCTGAGTTCATTTTGATACTATAGAGAACTATTTGCAAATCAAGCAAACCACATAGACTAATTTTGCACTTTTCCCTTTATTTTTACTATTGGCAGAACCTTTTTATTTTTGGTCTATCTTTTCTGTGTTTGACTGACTGGGTATGTGATGAAAAAGCAAGAAATTGACTGTAATTTTGTCAGCCCCTTATTTTCTCCTGCTTTAGCCTGTTTTAGCATGGTTCAACCTCCCCCCCCCACCAAAAAAAATGCCCTTATGAGGGGTTTATGCTTATAGAATTATCAATTATGCCTCATTTGTCTTATCACTTCCAGGATGTCAATGGATGCTTTTCAGTGCCAGAAAATATTTTAATATACATTTCCTACTGTGATATTTCTCTTATATTTGTTGGATTCATATAATTCCTAGGTTAGCAAGGTACAAGCATTGTGTATAGCATCCAAGAAATAGGCTACTTATGTGGATTATCATTTCTGATATTTTCAGGTTAATCAACTTTTATTTTTGCTGTGAAATTATGTAATTTAAGCCAAAGAGAAAGATGGTACCGCTGAATTTCTTGCAAGTTCTCTAGTTGTTGCCTTAAGATTGCCGCCTCCCTTTGCCAAAACTAGCAAGTACAGTAACAAAATTAAGTGCACGCAAAATTATGAGATTCTTTTCTGCATCCTGACTGAAAGGAAACAGAGATTTAAAAATGTGTCCATAAACATTAACTACTCCAAATAGATAAGCTTCCAATGATTATCAATAATTTTAACTATGACCATTGCTGATTTGAAATTGCTTAATGCCAAGCTACTAAAGCAATATTGGACTGTTTAAGAGCTGTGGCAACATATAACGTAATCAGTATATGATTCTCTTCAATATGTTTGATTTATTAATGCATTGACTATCACCAATTGGTTAGTAGCTCAAGTTTGTGGTTTTTACTTATATATATTTGTGTAATCATTTAAGGTGCAACTGTCATGTCTGATTCAGATTTCAGAGTTAGATAATGGCCTGTTGAAATGTGCTCCACTCTTCCATACTCTCGTGGGCTAGTGGTTATGCAGTACAAATAATAAGCATGGAATGAAGGACATACAAATAGTAAGCCTTAGCTAGCGATCAACTTGGACGTTGAAAAGGTTTATAAAAGCTATTGGTGTATCAGGTTCATACCTGCGTCAATGTTGATTTAAATGAAGTTTGCTGAGATGACCAGGAAAAAAAAATGAAGTTTGCTGAGACTCCATTACTGATAGTAAAAGATATAGGTATGCATTTGAATTTGGTTACCTCTTTTCCTACATATGCTGGCATTGATGGAAAGATCTCTTTATTCACACCCGTGTACATGATGAGTGCAGAAGTGATAAGCTAGTTTATTTTGAAGTTTTGAAGTTACGTTGTGCATGCGACTTTTGACCTAGGTCCACTTGGTTTGCTTTTCTATTGGATTTGTGTCAAAAATATGCGTGAAAGGCCTCTAGTGGTCGACTCTTTTGTTGTCTCTGCAATTTTCGTCTCTACACTTAAATGCCAATATCTAGGTTGTCCATTATGTTGGGCAGTTGGGACCAGATGCATAAATGGTCCAAATACACAATTTGAACAATGACGCAAAAAGATATGGTTTCATAATCATAGCAATGTGGTTGATTTAGCATCCAATTCTGTGTGTCATTCCATCACTAATTTGACATCCACATCCTGCAATATGCAAGAATAACTAATTCCAAGTTTTCACGGTTTTGACAGTACTTTTTCACACATTACTGACATAATTTTATATTCAAGTATTAATTTCTTGCAGCATATGTACTAATGCATTTAGTAATTTCTTGCAGTACAGTACTGATGCATTTAGCACAATTCTTGAATATAATTCTGGTTGATATTGCAAAAGCATCAAGAGCTTGTTTGGAAGATATATATGTAACACCCCACCTCAATGACACACAATATTGTCTGCTTTTGGCTCTCCAAACCAGACTTCCTAAGAGGTCACCCATCCTAGTACCACTCCAGTAGAAGCACGCTTAACTGCGGAGTTCTGATAGGATCATGGCCATCACGGCTTTAAAATGCGTTGTCGTCATTAAGTGTATAGTATACATTTAAGCACATTCTCATCTCCATACCTATGCGATGTGGGACGTCACAATCACCCCCTCTTAAGACCCAGCGTTCCCGCTAGCGACTCTCATGGGATTAGCCCATTCTTGGCGTCCATCCCAGCAAGTGCCTCATGGGATTAGTCCATTCATGGCGTCTAGTGCCCGCTAGCGACCTTTATGGGCTTATGCACGCTCCCCACATCTCAGGCTGGGCAATGACTCTGATACTATATGTAATACCCCACCTCAATGACACACAATATTGTCCGCTTTTGGCTCTCCAAACCAAACTTTCCAGGAGGTCACCCATCCTAGTACTACTCCAGCAGAAGCACGCTTAATTGCGGAGTTCTGATGGGATCATGATTATCACGGTTTTAAAACACGTTGTCGTCATTAAGTGTGTAGTATACATTTAAACACATCTTCATCTCCATACCCAGGTGATGTGGGACGTCACAATAATTGTGACGTCCCACATTGCCTGCGCATGGAAAATGTGATGTGTTTATATGGAATATACTTTCTCTAAATGGTATGAGGCCTTTTGGGGATAAATCCAATAATAAAATTGTGCGGGCTTGGCCCAAAGCGGACAATATCATACCACTTGGAGCAGGAGATGTTACATTATGGTATTAAAGCCATAGCCCAGCCTGAGATGGGGGGAGCGTGCACAAGCCCATGAGGGTCGCCAACGATGACGCTGGGTCCTAAGAGAGGGTGATTGTGACGTCCCACATTGCCTAGGCATGGAAAAAGTGATGTGTTTATATGAAATATACTCTCTCTAAATGGTATGAGGCATTTTGGGAATAAATCCAATAATAAAACCGTGCGGGCTTGGCCCAAAGCGGACAATATCATACCACTTAGAGCAGGAGATGTTACAATATAACAGGTAACAATTAGCGGGTGTTTATGATTTTGCAAGTGTAAGCAATAGGCAGCTGCTCATATCCTTGGCTGAGGTGAAGATTAAGTTAATATAACTAGATAAATCAATCATGATGGCACTATGATTATTAAAAATTTATCTTTGGACTAGATAAAGCTTGAAGTACAAACTTTATCTTTGGACTTGAGGGAAGCATGAGATGGACATTTCAGCATAAAGTGAGTATAATTCTTGGACAAACCATATCTTTGAACAAACTAAATCAAAATTTAGCTATTCTTTATATATATATATATATATATATATATATATATAATTTTAATGAAATAAAGAAACAAACAGATCTGCAAAAAGCAACTCCCAAACACAAAACATTAAAGGGGGACCGAGCATAAGCTACACACAAGTCTTTGAGAAGGACAAAGGCTAAATAACTAAAAAGTACCTTAGAAAACCTTCACAACCCAGTTAAATCTCCTCCCCCCTCCGAAAGAGAAATGCTAGGCTCACAAAATATTTAAAAAAAAAACTTATTACAAAGTAATGTGGCATAACATGATTGAAATTCTTAAAATTTGAATTCATCTCATTTTCAATCATGTTGTGTCACATCACTTTGTAAGAGATTTTTTTTTTTGTAAAATATTTTTTAATTAGCCTAGCATTCCTCCCCTCCAAATACCTCATAATCAATGGGAAAAACATCTTCATTTTAAGTAAAATTGAAAGGATCTATTTTACTATCAAGGTTTTGTTTTGTTGCATCTAACGGTGTACATGGTATTATGTTATTTAAAA
This sequence comes from Corylus avellana, assembly GCF_965113065.1. Classification (NCBI taxonomy): domain Eukaryota; kingdom Viridiplantae; phylum Streptophyta; class Magnoliopsida; order Fagales; family Betulaceae; genus Corylus; species Corylus avellana. The sequence continues at coordinate 2,512,560 of NC_142490.1, read as the reverse complement.
TTTTAAATGAAGTAACAACATATTTGTTATATGACAACATATAGACCATTAGATATGTGAAATCTAATGGCTAGATGTATGTATATGACCAACGTTTATGCATATGATGAACTTACACGTACAAAACAGTTTTGGCAGGTCACTAATGCGAAGTCAAGTACGACTCAGACTTGGTAGGATTTTGTTATTAGGTATCTCATTGTCGCAAATCTCCAGTGCTCATGCAAACAATATCTTCAAATAAAGCTCCAAGTTATTGTGGAAAATTTGCGAGAAGGATTGAAGGGAGAGCTTAATGTGAGCATACCTTGGCGTCTGATGCTGGATTCTGCAGTTGCTGATGTTCCTCCTTTGATTTGTGATATCTCTCAGTTACTGCTTTCATGCTGGTGAAAGTAATTAGAATAATCAGATTTTGCAGTGTTGTACTGATCATGCTGTAATATGCATCAGTGTGAAAATCTAGAGCAGCCATGCATGAGACGCCCCTTCATAGTGGAAGAAAACATCATGTTTGGTGTAAATTAAGATAATTAAGTTTTACTGCCAATCTTAAGGTCTCTCTCTCTCTCTCTCTAAATTTCCACATCCACAGGTTGAATCCTTAACCTCCTCCTTGTATTACTCAGCTAGAAGATAGTAAAGTTATTTCTATGAATTTAAGAGTAAATCTCAATAGGTCAGTTCAAAATGGATGGACTTTCAAACTTTCACTTTGGGTAGGTGTCTGAATTGAGGAAGTAATTAATTTAGGTTGTTTGAATTGCAATCTATTTTATTTTTTCTGTTTTACTTTTCTAAGACTGCTTTCGGCTATGTTGTTGCATGCTTACCTGCACATGGTCCCTCCATTTAGCTTATTAATGATTTAATTCTAGTTATCATACATTAAACTATAATGTTATCTTTTGGAGCCTTTGAATTGGGACAAAAGCTAGCTTAAGCCACCAATGGTGCATGACACATGATACACAATTACGATGTATCAGAGAGTATGGAAACTTATTCATTTATTAAAAAGAATTGAATCAACCTAATATTAGACCATAGGTTATTCTATCAAAATTGCAAAAGCAGGCTATGAAAGCTATTGGTGCATTGTAGGCCACAATGACGTGCCAAATTTTTCGGCTGCTTAATTCATAATTTTATTAGTTTTCCATGAAAAAGAGAAAACTTTTCTATAATTGGCAGAAGCTAGCTCTTGAATGAAGAAGGTTTTTCGATTGCAAATAAAATGGATTAATTCAAACATATATAGCTTCATTATGAGCTGCGCGCTGTGACAATGCATGCTACCTAACACACACAATGATTGTGTACCCATAAGGATAATGATCACTTTTGCATTCAAAATACAGGATCAGATAATTAAATGATAAAACAAATGTTATCTATGCATGCAAGTGATCATCATTATCGATCCTTATCATGTATGCACCTCGATCTCAATAAAGACATCCAAACCACTAATATTAATTACTAGAAGCAATAAATTAATGTAACCAAACCATTTACATTATTAGAAGCATCAGTACTATGTAATTGTACTAGGATTTAGAATCAGAATCATCCAAATTTATCATGGTCATCCTATTACAAATGGCAAAAGGTTAACTTTTGGATACATCAAATACGAAACTAAAGAAATGTCTTGCTAAATCACAGGCTACTCTTAGTTTAAGCTGACAGAAAATGATGAATTCATTTAATTAATATTCTCACACTCCCTTCTCATGTGTGAGTTTTAATTCTTCATCAACAAGTGAGATTGAATATGTTAAATTATTTAATTGAAATGAAAAGGTAAACTATAGAGTTAAGGTTTGAACTCAATATATCTACTTTGATATCATGTTGAAACAACTGATAACTATAGAGTTAAGGTTCAAACTCAAAATCTCTACGTTGATATCATATTAAAATAACTGATAATTTAACAGGTTTTTTGTAGAATGATTTATACTTGCTTTAGAGTGATCAATTCAACAAGTACTTCTTAAGATTGTGGTATGCTATTTCTTCTAGAGTACTTGTAGAATAATTGGCGTATACAGTAGGAGTACGTGAGTTACTAAATCCCATATTAGGTAGTAATCACAATAGTAAATTTTATATATAACTTAATAAAAAAGTTTTAAAAAGAAAATTTGAAAACCAAAGGAGGCCATGCTCCCCCTGGTCTATATATATGTAGTTCCATCCCAATATATATATTTTTGGGGCCAAACTTATAAGTTTAAACATCTGAATTAGGGTAGTGTCACAGCATATTATATCAAAGTCTCACTTGTAGATTCCCTATATGTTTATGTAGTGGGGACACACATGAGGTTAATAATGTGTGATATATCATGGGAGCTAGTCAAGTTCTCTCTCTCTATATATATATATTGACAAAACAAAAAAAACAAAAAATAAAAAAGGGAAGAAAAATGAAAGAAAGAAAGAGCTGAAACAATCTGAGTTGAGCTACATCTCATGTGGTCATTGGATGGGGTTCCTGATCTTCAAAGCCATTTAATACCAAACAAAAAAAAAAAAAAAAAAAAAAAGGAGGAAAAAAGGAAAAATGTAAAGAAAGAAAAAAGTTGAAAAGATATCTAAAGATATCTAACATTTGTTTTAGCAGCTTCCTCAAACCTTCAACCTAAAAAGAAATGAATTTTATTTTATTTTTTCAAAAGATGGAATGTAATAATGATCTAAGCTAAGATACATGTGGTTAAAACTACCCATAAATTGAGCTTAAATTAATCATGGTCATATCTTACAAATAGCTTTCTTTGTTTTGATTATTCTCATTGGTTCCATACTAGCACCTTAATTAATTAAAAATGCAAGTATCTCGATTTTTATATATTATCACATCGTTATCCTTTCATCAAAACATTCATATGAGTATACAAATTTCCTTTTAATTTATATATGTTTGATACCGGTTCATAACTACTTCTCTGCTTCATCCATGTTACTCTATTTGTTCGAGAGAAAATGTTTGAAGTACTATAATTTTTATTACAATAATCTTCTACAAATTGACTCGACAGTCCATGTGGCAGTGTCACATTAGCTACAATAGAATTTAATTATTTAGTTACTAGCATTGTTAGTGTCACATACGTTATTACATTAGTTTGTAAGGGATTTATAGTAAAAGTTTTAGTATCCTTTAACAACACTTTTGTTTGAGTAATACCCTTTGTTTTTTTAGTTTTTTTTTAATCTCACATTCATTCTAAGAATTGATCCAAGATGATGAAAATTAACATTTTTTTTTTAAAGTACTACTTTCATTCCACTGATCATCACTCCCTTGTTTTTGCTCCTAGTTATACCAAAAATGCATTTTATTTTGTCTTAATAATTCATAACTTATGATCATCAGTAAAATATTAATCTTAGATAAACAATCCAACAATTCGTGATATATATATAAAGAGAACTAAAGACACTGCAGTCCAAAATAGATGCTATATATGTTTGTTGCGTTTGAAACTTCCAAACCTAAGAGCTAGAGTAACTGGTGCGATCTACAACGGGTTAGGAAAATAGCATGCATTAATTTCATCAGCCACTTCTATTTACCTGATAACATCTGCGTTATAATTCACCATCACTTTCCATCTTCTGCCATGTTTGATTGAGTGAAATATATATTTGATATCCAAAAATGCAAAAATCAGTCCCATCCTACTATATATATAAATAGCAGGTTTATGCTCAAACCTGAAACCTCGTCTAGCTGGCTAGATTTCCTTGCCAGGGGACTACGGTATATAGGTACCTAGCTAGTGGCAAAGCAATATATATAGCTAGTCCCTTTATTCTTTTTCCAATTTGATTCTACCTTTCCCAAAGAAGATCATCCTAAGAACATTGTACATGATCCTTAAACAATAATGACAAACATATATGTATATTTTTTTAAGGAAAATAATTGGAAGAAGAAAAAAAAAAAAAATCAAATAATATATAAAATCATATTATCTGAAATTATGCTAGACCTGGTGCTTGCAAATTCATAGAGCTTTCCAGTGCTGGAAAAGATGATAAGTCCAACTTCAGCATCACACAGGATGGCCAGCTCCTTGGTCTTTTTGATCAACCCCTTTCTCCGCTTTGAGAAAGTAACCTGCCTGCTCGTTGAATTACCGATCCTTTCAATTGCAATCTTCCCTCTCCCCATCCCCCCTTGTGCTTTCCCCACACTTTTAGGGTTCCTGCAATAAAGACCCTTCATCATAAATAGTTTGAAAAAATCTCAAAAGGGTAAGACCCGAAAGGCTTCCATGAAAACTTACCTTCAGGTTGATCAGACAAAGCAAGAGTTTTGACTATTGATGATGACAAGATGGTCTTTGAGGTTTGTGTTGCATCTTCGTTTAGCTTAGCTTTATGGGATGAGAGAAAAAACGGCTTAGGGGGTGGTGAATATAATCATAATCATATATACAGAAATGGTAAATGGAGAAGAGTATTCATATTTTATCCAAGTATTTTCATGGCGGCGTCTGAGGTACGTATCATAGAGTGACACGTGCATGGGACTATACGTCCACTTGTGTTACTATGTAGGAAAGTTTTAATGGCACAGTAAACAATATTTTGTTCAGCATTTATTTTATTAATTAGATTTAAAAAAAAAAATTGAATAATGAATCATCGAATTCGAAAAGAAAAACCTAAGAAATCTGTCGTTGTAATATTAATGGTCCGACACTTTTGCCATTGAAAAAACAAAGGGAGGGATATTATGGTCTTCCTGCATTTCTCCATGTATTATAATAAGTCTGTTAATTCAGAAACCATAGCAATATATATAATAACGCAGGTGAAATTTTCGGTCCATGTGTCAGGCAAAAGGTAAGGTTGAATTTGTGGGGAGAGAGAGAGAGAGAGACATCTATTGGTTTTGAAATCCGAAAAAAGGCAAGAAAGAGACCAAAGTCATGCATATCCAAAATGCAAAGTCCATTTATTATTATTATTATTATTATTATTATTATTATTATTTTTATGAATGAATTTTTTGTATTACTCACAATCAAATACTAGAAAAGGAATCAAAACAACCGAACATCCAAATGAATTTAGAATTTGTAGGACACAATGACACATATAAGGAGGAAGATTAACACAAAATAATTTAACGTGGTTAGGGAAGATTTCCTATGTCCATGAGTATCAAGGAAAATACAATGAACCTCTGATCTCTCCCTCTCTCTTCTTATTAAACCTTAAACTATCTCTAAGATATATACAATGTATGTATATAAATTTATTGCATGGCCTTTATTTAAGGCAAAAATAATCCTGTCCTAAGGAAGGTAGGATTCCTAATAGAGAAAGACCGGAAATTAATATGAGTTTGACGTCTCAAAAATTAAGTTAATTAATCTTATATTGTGAAATTAAATTACGTGATTGAGATTTATAATTGATTTTAAGAAATTTCAATTATAACTCGACTAATCCCCTTATGATGATAGTGCCTATATGTGATTTAATTTAGATAGAACTTAATTTACACATAATTGCTTGGTTGCAAGATCGAGGTTATAGTGAATTTTGGCTTCCTAGAAAGTGTAGAAGTGTCATCTTTCTTTCAACTTCATGTTGGATTCTCCAGGCTCTCCTCTCAAGTAGCATCCCCTTGAGGCCACCCTCATTTATTCGATCATATTGTGATTCCCTCCTCTTTTCTCAACTAATCCAATTACGAAGTGTTCCTAGCATATCTTCGCTTTCTATGGCTTTCTTTCCCGATGCAAAATTCGTAGAATTTATTGTAGTACAAATAGTGCAGTGCATAATCTAGCGACATGGACCCTCCAAGTAACGAATACAACATAAGTCTTTTTATTTATTCCTAACTCTCAAGACGTACTGGATCTTTTATAACACTCAACATAAGTTTCCAGATTTTCTGCTTCTTCTAACATGGAGGATGAGGTATGGTTCTGCCACTTTGTAATTCAAACTTGGAGGCTGCAAATCACATCTTTTTAGGTTGTGTTATTGCAAGGATTATATGCAGGAATTCAAGTTGTCCTTTAAATGTTGAAGCTTTTGTTGATTTGCACATCTCTAATTGGGTTAAGACTATTGTTAATCCTTCTAAATTCTTAGCTATCCCTAAAAAAGAGTCACAATTTTCAGATCTTTGCATCTATTGCTATGGATCAAATTTAGTTTTTTTAGAAACCAAATTGTGCATAACTTGTTTCTATGGAGGTGCATTCTATTCTATGAGGTATTAGACATGCTGTTAACTCTCATATAGATAATCCAACTCTCCCTTCTCTTTAAAAGAAAAAAGTTTTCCCTCCTCATTGTGAGGCTCCCCACTGCCTCTTGTGGTTGTTTTAAGGTAAGATGGAATTAAGGAGTTTTTCTTTTTTCCTTCCTCCTCCCTTTCCCTACCTTCTTTCCAAGTCCTCTTGTTTGCTCCCTCTCTCCTTTGTTTTTTTCAAACTCTTTAATTTCTTCCTCTCTAGCAGCACCGTCCCCTCCACAGCACCTCTCTGCTCCTCCACCACTACTGAGCTGCACCATCCCCTCTCCACCACAAAACCCCCGATCTCAGCTTCCTCTCTATCCACTTGCGCCCCCTGCTACTCTTAGCCTTAGTATTAGCATTGTTTTATTGATATGATTTTTTTCAAAGTTCGATCTATCATCCTCCGCTGTCCAGGCCACCGACGAGCCTCACCATTGTTTTCCTCAGCCATTTTGCTCCACATCGACCCCCTCCATTTGACCACCACATGTTGGCGTGAGGCCTTCACGCCCTGACGCTTGGATTGTACTCACCATCCTAGCGTTGTTCTCCTCTGTCGTAGCTACTCTTGTTGTGTTTATCTTATTGCTTTATTATTTTGTTGTGTTTTTTGGATTTTAGTCTCCTTGTGCCACTGTTGTTTGATCTTGTAGTGGAGACTTGTGCAACCAGAGTTCGTTCTCCCTCTTCATCGGCTTTTGATCAGTTTTTGACGGTGTATTTCCCATTTCAACTTCCTTTTAGTGGTTGTTATTTCTTAACGAGAGTTTTAGAAGGATTGAAGGACTTTTCGAGGTTCTGCCTCTTCCTATGCCCCATCTTGGGCTACCATAACATCAACTTTTGGTGTAGTTGCCCATTATAATTGGAGAAAGATGTCGATCAACAGCGAAAACCCATTGTTGGGAAGCCATCGGAGAGCAAGCATGGCCAACCACCAATTTATTTTCTATGTAACATAGTTGATGATAAAGCAATAGTAGTTGCCTTATTATGGACTAAGTCATGAAATTTAAACTCTACTTTCTCTAGGGTTGATGGAAGAAGATTGGTGTCAATAAAATGATTGCATGATTCTCTAGGATATATAATTACTTGAAAAGAGGTTAGCGGTTAATAATTAGCTTTCAATAACTGTATAAGTACAGCTGGTTGCGGTTACTTAAAAATACTGATGCAGCGTGACTTAGTGGGCTGTAGCGAATAACAACAATAAGGAACGGGATAAATACTTCTAGACATTGAGACTATCAAAGATCTAAGAAATCTTCTCAAAACACTAGAGCCGATCTAGGGTTTGAAGGAAAACAAAGAAGAAACTCAACTCTGAAAGTTCTTATTGAACAAAATTCATATATAAACCAAATCTGCGTTTCTGGAGGCTATGCACATATATTTATAGACCCCTAAAACCCTAAACCTAATAAAATACGAAATAAAGTCGGTTATTGTAATTCTTCGATGCCCGTCTGGACGGACACCCATCCGGACGTCACTTAAGTCCGTCCGGACTGCTACTCAAAACCCTAAAAAATAACAGAGCTACGGAGGTGTCCGTCTGGAGGGCCCCAGACAAAAACTCTAAAAAACATGAAAGAAACATAAGACATCCGGACTTGCGGCAGACGAGGCTTTAGACGAGTACTCTCGGGTTGGGCTCCGTCCGGACGGGTTGTAGACGGGATTGCAGACGAGGCATTCCGATCTACATCATCCTCCCCAGGTTGGAGAGAATTCGTCCTCGAATTCGGCCAGTTCTTTCCGCGGTCCTTCAGGTGCCCCGTCAACTCATTTCATTCTCCCTTCTTAAGATTAAGACAAGGCAATACCCCACAATAAACGTGATGTTCTTCATCATCGAGATACCTTGATGAGTGTCGTGAAGGCCCCACACACCACTTGGCAATATTTCGGGCTTGCAGTACTTTTCTTGTTCCTTTTCCCTTCCACATGCCATGAAGATACTTAAGAATGGGTTAGTCGTTGTTTTCCTTGTAAATATGTAATTTTCCTCATCCGCATAAAACTCACCACAATCATTGTTAGGAGAGTTTAAAATATCTTCAACACCTAGGAAATCAGCATAATCAACCTCTTCACCATTAAAATTAGGCATGTCACCTAGAGGATCTTCATCAACCTCATGAGGTTCAGAAACCGCATCAGAATTTGCAATACCATCCTCGGGTCCTTCCTCTTCCAATGGATCATCTTCTTCAGGGTAGATACTGCCAAACATGGGAGAAAATTCATCTTATTTGTACTGTTCATTTAGGTCGGATGGCAAAGATCTTTCATTCGGATCTACCTCAATGACATCGTCATCATAGGTTGGTGGGGAATTCTAATCTACGAATCCTTGTGAAGGATCTTCAACATCTTCATGCTTGAACTCTTCATTAAGGAACTCAAATTCCTCAAACTTTTCATCCACATATGGATTTGGCTGATGAATTTGAGGTTTGCGAATAACGGTCAAGTTGTCCCTCCGCGGCATCTCCGCCTCAATCCGTGTCTCCTTCCTAGACACCTCTTTTTTGTAGGACTTTTCTATTTTCTTTGTCACAGCTATAGACAATTGTCTCAAATTATGTGATTTTTGGCCCATGCTATAACTATGGGGCAAGAAAGCGACTCGCATATATTTTAATAGTTTCTCCCAACTATTTATCTTCAATTTACCTTGCCGTACCCTATATTACTTTAGGTGCGGCTATCACGCCACAACTCTTCCCTTGAATGTATTTACCACCAAAGAGACTCGCTGTTCATTGGGCACCCCTTTGAATTCAAGAACCTCTTCAACAGTTACCACCCAATCTAGAAATTCTTCGGGTTGCAGATCCCCTTGGAATTTTGGAATATTGAGTTTGAACCCATTCACCCATTGATTGGCATGAGCTTGTGCATGGCGCTAACGTTTGTGCGTTCAGCGCTCCGCATAAGGGTTCCTGGATCCATTTTCATTGTGACCACTCATGTTGGATAATCGGGTAGTGAGGGTTTCGAATTGAGCCCTCATAGCCTCGACTTGCTCCTCTATGTGTTGCCAATGTTTAGCGATAGATTTTCCTTCCGCCTCCGTGTACCGCGGTCTTGGTTGGTGATGGTGATCGTTAGGCCCACCAGCTATGTGTCGCAAACGAATTGTCGGTTGCTCCTTACTTGCTGCCTCCGTGTGCACGTGTACTTCGTTCATGTCTGTACAACAGTTGCCCCTCCCCATTCGTTGAAAGTACTTGGGCTTTGATACCAACTGATGCAACGTGACTTAGTGAGCTGCAACGAATAACAACAATAAAAAACGGGATAAATACTTCTACACCTTGAGACTATTAAAGATCTAAGAAATCTTCTCAAAACGCTAGAGCCAATCTAGGGTTTGAAAGAAAACAAAGAAGAAACTCAACTCAGAAACTTCTTATTGAACAAAACTCATATATAAACCTCTGCGTTTATGGAGGCTATAAGCATTTATTTATAGACCTCCAAAACTGTAAACCTATTTAAACACGAAATAAAGTCGATTATTGTAATTCTACGATGGACGGACGGCACTTAAGTTCGTCCAGACGGCTACTCAAAACCCTAAAAAATAACAGAGTTACGGAGGTGTCCGTCCGGACGGGACTTAGAGCTGTCCGGACGGCCACTATAAAAAGCCATGAAACCCGTCCGGACGGGACATATTCTCGTTCGGATGGCCCCAGACAAAAACTCTAAAAAACATGAAAATAACATAAGACGTCTGGACTTGCGGCAGACGAGGACTCTCGGGTTGGGCTCCGTCTGGACTAGCTGTAGACAGGATTGTAGACGAGGCATTCCGATCTACATCAACTACCTAGAGCATTTGTGGTTGCGGTTAAGAGGGAATAACCACAATTACGACTGCAACTGCTTGTACACCCCTACCTTTAAGATCTTTAAAAGCAAACTTTGATGTTGTAATTGGAGCAAAGTTTTTTTGTGGCTTAGGCTGTGGTTTGTAATGATATTGGCTCACTAAAGATAAATCTATTGAAGTTAATGTTGGTGAGGCTATTGCAACTCTCTTAGTAGCTAATCTAGTTTTTTTCTTTGGGTGCTGACAAGCTTCTTCTAGAGTGAGACTCACTTGTTACTATTATGGATGGCTCTCAAAAAGCCAAATTTGATTAAAGATAGGAGGATTGATCCTATAATTAGAGACACCCTCCTTACTCTTTCTCATATTCCAGTATGAGATGTTGCAAAGGTTCATAAACAAGAAAATTCAACGACTCACTTGGTGGCTAAAGCCAATCATGGTTCGTTTGGGCTTTATCCTCATAATTCCCGTCTTTTCTCTTTTCTGTATGCTTGTCTGTCATTTCCTCTCTTCTTATATTGACTCGAAAATACAAAACAACTACTATAACTAATTCAACTAACAACTAAAATAAAAGTTTACTGCATTCGGCCGGTCACAAAATGCACACTACAGATCGAATATGAAACACAAATCTACAAAACACATTCTATTCAACATAAAACGCAAACGCTTTGCATTCTCCGCCTTAGTTATAAAATGGACTCCAGCTGGTTGCTTCACTTTTCAAAGTTGCGACACACCATGCAACGTTGCCTTGACATTCGTGCCTCGTCAGACGCATCAATCATCGAGCCTTGAGATTCACTCTTCATCAGACAGGTTGATTCATCGAGCTTTACAATTCTATCTCTCGCATTTCCCCACATTTTTTCCTCTTACTTCGCAAAATCACACCGAAACCATCTTCCTCTTCTATCTTCCTCTTGAAACCTTACACAAATCGATCTCTCCTTTCCCCAACTCCACACAAAACCATAACATGTTCTCTAGTTCTTTCTATATACTTTTTTTTTTTTTTTTTTAAATGGTAATTAAAGTACACCATGCTAATTAGAAGTTTGTATAGAGACACGGAAATGTAGCAGCATGTGTCATTGCACGATTGACTGACACGGGAGGACTGAAGTCACCGTCCGCCAATCGATGGAGGTCTTGCCACGCTTTATCGGGTTTAGTCCAATGGCAAACAATCTTTACCACCAAGCAATAGGTGTGCGAGTTTTTGTCTGCCCAGAAAAAGGTTATCTAATTAGAAAAGCCGTATTTTTACCATTTATGGGCTTGATGTCAGTTTTAGATGAAGACCTAGTACTTTACTATTTGCATTAACATAGTGCTTAGGCGGCTGCTAACGCACCAATAATCATAAAGGTCTGGTGTCTGTCTCTAAACACAAGTTCCTATTGGCTAAGCCCACGTGAATGTGATTTGTTAAACCAATAAGATTCGATCTGCCCTTGAATTAAGGAGACACAGATTTCAAAGATTAGACTAGAATAATCCCCCCAACCACGAGCTAATTGGCCAGGTGTCAATCATCAGAAAATCATATATCTGTACAATTGTACACACACCAAGAAAAAGGCGATTTTGCTAATATTTCCATCATGTTTATCATCCCAACAAGGGATTATGTCGCTTCACTCGGCCATAATACAATTGAAAACTACTTCTTTTTAGTTTGTGATGAAAACTACAGTGACTTAAACTATGAAGAGAGCACATGAGGTTCATCATAACTTTCATTTCCTATATATTTGGCTTTTTTTGGGAAGGAGATGTAATGTCCCTCTGATGCCTCATTAAACTCACATGCTCATGAATTGGGCAGAGTTGCTCTTCACGTAATGCTTGACAAAACGTGCATGGATGAGTTTTAATGTCTGGCTCGAAGAATGTGAACATATATATCCCTATACACCATTGCCATTTCACACTTTAACCTAGCTAGCTCCCATGTTAGGGTTAATTTGTCTTTTTTAAGGTATTTCTTTTTAACCTAGCTAGCTCCCATGTTAGGGTTTTGTCTCTTATACCTTTTCTCTTCACTCCAAAAAGTGTTTCAATTGTGCCCTATCAAGTCCAAAACATAATTGATAGACATCATGGGCATGCTGCATATATCGTCAAAGTACTTTTAGTTTTTAATCATTTTTTTCCTTCATATTATTTAATTGTGTTGGAGATTTTGTATCTCTTTAATTTCTATAATTCTTCTGTAGCTCATGTGGAAACCACGTACGGTTGTCTCAACAGAGAAGTTATAAGATTAATGTTGATAAAATTTCATCACCCATGTCATGTCTCTTTTGGTGACAATGAAAGCCAGTTTGACAAGCATATATGTGGGGGATCTGCGCTGCCAAGATTCTTCTTGCTATCTAAAGGAATATAATTAGCAGATGTAAAACGTCTTCATTCTTGCATTAATACAAGATTATGAGACAATTAGGATCACCCCACTTGGTGGTGGAGAATAAATCGTACCTTAATTTTCAAGCACATCAATCACGAATATAATTCTTTTGAAATCTTTCAATTTTGTGAACCTAACAGAAAACAAAGTTGGATCTGTTTCTCAACAAAGTGCTCCAACATCATATATTTGTCTATGCTACAATGTTTTGACGAGCTTAATGTCTCTCAATTGGCTTCCAATTGAAGTGATGCTCAAGATTAGAATGATACTATACATACTTAAATTAGCTAGGTCCGTACCATTGGGTAAAGTTTTCTACCTCAATATATCATATATTAGTAAAGATACCCGGATTTCTGCTCCAGGGCTTAATTCCTATCAGCTAGTGGGAAAAGAACAATTTCTTCTTTGTCTTTTTGAAGATCTGAATGGTATATTTGTCTTGCACAGTGCACATGCGATGAATTAATGATCTTACCTTTGCTGCAACGAACCTAGCTAGTGTTTTGGTTTTTGGGATCAAGAGACCGAAAACAACCAAAACAAAACAAGTAACAGTATATAGTTAAGAGTGAAAATTCATACCTTTTAGAGTGGTGGTTCAGTGACTCAAGAAATTTTTCAAAGTAGTTAGGTAAACATTAGGACATGGGTTCGAATCACGCAACAAAAATCTCCATGACTTGAGGGAGCGAGTGCGGTTTCTACTGTCTAAGCCTCTCATATGTGACTCCCAACGGATATACACTAGTATGGTCACACTAAGTAGAATAACTACAACTAGTTTCTTCTGCCTACTCTTTTGTTTAAAAAAAAAAAGAAAAAAAAAAAAAAGTTAACAATTCGTGTTCGCGTTCGGATTGTGTTAAAGTATAGCTAAGTATAAGACTCCATTTAATTAAATTGGTAAGACGACTCAGACTCTTAACCCTAAATTACTAATTTCATATTAAAGTCATATCAAATTTGTAAATTGTGTAAAAAAAAAAAAAATCTAACTATAAATATATACTATATAGGCCCAACTTGGCGAGAAGACACCCTTCCCTTAGATCCGTACGCTGCTGAAGCTACTAATTGAACTGGAAGTCTGGAACGCGCCATGTCTTCATGGCAACTTCTAGCCATGGGCCATTGCCTACAAAGCCCGACTAATTTAGAGGTCTTGGACCCTGTGTCTAGGTAGATTCGGTTTGGTTAAGCCTATACCATGAATATTGATGGTTCTTTTTTTTTTTTTTTTTTTGCTCTGTTCAATGCTCGGATGAGGGATTTGAAAATAAAATTTCGGGAAATTCAAATACTGATTTAATTTCTTTGTTTGGGTTAATAAAAGAATGATTTTGAGATATGTGATACCCATATTGTAAATTTTGATCACACAAGGTTAACATTGCAAAACTCGTGACGTGTGAGATTTAAGTGAAGTTTTTCCTCTGTTTTTTTTTTTTTTTTTTTTTTTTTTTTTTTTTTTTTTTTTTAAAAAAAGAATTGAATAAAAAGAATAAATAACATGGCATACTAAACAATATTACCTAAGAGACTTAATAATAATAATAATAATAATAATAATAAGTACCTAAGAGATCCACTCCGAACATTAGGGGTTAAAACAAGTCAAAAAAAAAGACAAAACTCACTGATCTTTTAAGAGAAGTTAACTTTACGCCTTAAAATATTTATACTGCCTTGACATTTTTATCTCTAAAGTTAAATTGCGACACTTTAATCTCTACAAATTATCAAACCATGACACTTTTCACTTATCGTCAAGTTTTTCCATTTGTTTGGACAAGCTTAAACGATATCTTAGCCTGTAACATTTTCGTGCTTCCAGAAACGTTTTGAAGACTTTAAATTTTTCTTCTTCTTTTTATCTATGCACATGGGCGGAGCTAGACAATTAAGATTGGGGGACAAGATGTAAAAATTTAGTTTTTGGAGGAATATTTCATAAAAATTCATAAATTTTAGGAGTAAAATTTTAAAATTTTTCAAGGACCTGAGTAGGTCCGCCCCTGTCTATGCTCCTAAGCTTGGCCTAGAACCATCAAACTTTTCAATTGTCACAAAGAAATCATAATATGCTAAACCCACTGCCACTGGACTGGACTTCGATATCTTGCAATATGGTCTCCGTCAGTCCAAGTATACTTCTTCCATTGATGAATTCTCAGAAATTCATCAGTCGCTGGTTTCTTCCATACGGTGAACAGCAACATATATAATTAATATTATATCACCTTTAATTTCCATCAATATTTTGAAAAAGGAAAATTGCTACATTAATTAAGGTTCTGATTTCTGAGAAATTTCCATGAAGAAGAGTCTTTTCTAATACAAATGCTAACATGTGCAACCAAGTACACTCTAGAATGCGGTGCATATGCACCCGACCACGATGTAGAAATAGGTGGAGATATTCAAATGCAATACTATTTTCGGTCGAAATGATGTTTCAAGGACATGCATTTAGAAAATTGTTGTGAGAATACAGCCAATTTTTGAAACTTCCATGTTAATTACTTTAACACCAAGCTAGGGTCCAAAAATCAGGACTCTACGTACCCACGGAATCTGAGGGGGGCGGTAGAACGCGGTTTTCAGCAGAATGATCGAAGTCATCAGGAAATTAATCCAAGCTAGCTAGCTACACTAAACGCCATTAATTAAATCTCCACACAAAAAAACAAAGAAAACTTATGGAAAGATCTATCACGATAGTGATCATCATGCATGACTTTGACAACAATATTGTCACCCCAATGCATGTTTGCCCATTTCTTGTCTTTCATCTTTCAATTTTTTTTTTTTTTTTTTTACTTCGGAAAGTTCATGATTTATTTTTTAGAATTTATCAATTTGGCCGGCCATTTGGGCCATTTGGGTGGTGGAACTGCTCTTAATGGTCATGGAGTGGCGGAGAATCACGCACAATGCCTTCTTTTTCATTCTTTCTATGTAAGGGTTTTTTTCTTTTTCTTTTTCTTATTTTTCTCTTATAGACATAGATAGACATTGCACCAAAGTCTTAAATACAATCAATAACTGAAATTTGCAGGTCTCTCACTTTTTTTTTTTTTTTTTTTTTTTCAATGGATAAATTTTTTCTATTATTTATGTTATAAGATAATTTTTTAATTTTTTTTTTCTTTTTGTTTAAAATTATTTTAATTATTAAACATGAAAGAAAACAAATTATAGACTTGGGACCTTTCTTCCATTGGCTTTACACAAATCTCAATCTACAAATCTAAAAGCATTAAAAATTTAGACAAAGAAGCACAAGTATGATGACACATTGACATGCAGTAAAGACACATACACACACACATATATATATATATATAACACAAACAAACATAAAGAGGAACGGTGTCAATTATCAGTCACCAAAAAATCTGATTCAGGTTGTTATAAACTTTTGGAAAGCATTCTTTGCACACATTTGAACCCTCGGTACATTTTTTAATTTGGTTCAATTGGGTTGACTTTTCTTTCTCAACACTTTTTTTTTTAAATTTTTTTATTTTTTTTAATGGGTAACACTTAATGAACTAAATTTTTTTTGCTAACCACCCAATTAAGTTAAACATAGCCTAATAATTACCCAAGGCAATACATCTTAGCACAAGTCTCTATTTTGAATTGTCTTTATCATTTTTTAGTTTAGCCCTTACAACAACGATTTTTTGGCTTTGCCACTGGGTTTGCCATCCTCAAGTCGGCTAAAGGGGACGGCTCGACCACCCCTTAATTTTATGTTATTATTATTCTTTATCATTTTTTAGTTTAGCCCTTACAACAACGATTTTTTGGCTTTGCCACTGGGTTTGCCATCCTCAAGTCGGCTAAAGGGGACGGCTCGACCACCCCTTAATTTTATGTTATTATTATTCTTTTTTTTTTTTTTTAATAATACGAATGTGACACATATGATACATGTGACAGTCGATGATAGGTTTGATGTTGCAGGTTTTTTTTTATTTTTTATTTTTATTTATTTATTTATTTTTATTTTTATAAGGCGTAAAAACAGAGTTGTATTAGTACCCATAAAGTTTAGGAAAAATGCATTTCACCTCAGGGCATTTAGGGCTAAAATATCACCTGCAATAAAATTAAATGACATAATTTCCATCCAAATTAACATATGGAAAATGTTAACGAATGGTACAAAGTGTTATAGTTTGATAATTTGTAAGTTCAAGCGTTTCTTTTTAAACTTTGGATGTAAAAATGCCAAAATAGTAATATACATATGTACTTTACGGGTGTAAAGTATAATTTTCACTTGAAATTCTCTGTGATCCTGGCAACCACTTATCATGTTATGAGATGGAGAGAATCCTCCTAAATGATGAACTCTCATTCTAACCCAAAATATGATATATCAAGATGAACGTTACAACCACTACTATGCTTCCCATTGAAAAAAAAAAAGAAAAAAAAAAAAGAAAAGAAAAAAATGAGGAGAGAAACTTATGGATTAATTGTTTTCATTGTTGCTGACGACTGAGAGTTGAAGTAAATTGTAATACGCAAGTGATCATAATATGAACGTGTGATGTGCACCTAATCTTCAACCCAATTAAGCTTAAGACCCTTAACCATTGGATACGTTATAAGGTTTAAAGTCTTTCTCTATTTTGTTTTCAATGACTATATGGCTATATAGGCTGAAACTTTAGCACCACTATGGGTCATGAGTTGGTAAATAAGCTTAGCGTCTTTTTGGGATGATTTTTTTTGTCGGTTTTCATGGCTAGTGGTCATCATCGTGGTCAGCGTAGATAGATTTTGAATGGAAAGTCACCTACCATGAACGTAGTTTACAAGACGTGATGATTAAAGACTTCTAGAAGTAGGTTGCAGAGTTAAAAAAGAATATTTAACTAAAATAGAGAAAAAGATAGAGAATTTGATTTTTTTTTTTTTTTGTTGTTGCTAAAATTGAGATAATATTAGTTGAAAGTTGAGTACCTTTTTTGAACACCTTACAAAGTGTTGGCGGAAGTTGGCCGTTGAAGTTGAAACCCTACTACAATTACTTATTAATTTACTTTGGTGATCGCCCACGCATTTATTCCGTTATCTGATGCTAATGTTAAAGGAATAGAGGGGTATTGGAAGTCATATCATATTTTTTTTATTTTTAAAGAAAAATAAGTAATTTAGAATTCAATAAAAATAAATAAAGAAAATGTATACAGGCAATGTTAAATCATCACTAATTTTAAAAGTTTAAGTTTCTTTTAATAAGTGAGATCCAATATTTAAAATAAGGAAAAATTATATTTTACCCCCCAAAGTTTGGGGTGATTTGCAATTCAACCTCCAAAATTAAGTTTCAATTTTGGCAATCCATCCCCCCAAAATTACAAATTTTTGCAATTTGACTAATTGTATCCAAAACTTTCCATATTGCCTATAATTTTTTTATTTTTTATAAAAATTTTTTTTTAAAAAAATCGGGGTGGCTACGGCCACACCTTTGGTCATCTGGTCATTTTTGCACTTCCAAATTTGTTTTTTTTACTTTTTATTTTTTTTATATATAAAAAATAAAAGTTAGTGGCAATATGAGAATTTTGGGATATTATTGGTCGAATTGCAAAAATTTAGAACTTTGGGAAGTTGGATTGCTAAAATTGAAACTTATATGATACATTAATATAGCATCGAGCATATGCACAAAATCACATTAATATTAGGGACTAGAGATTCAGAGAATATGATACATTTGAGTTTCAATCAATACCTAGAAATTAAGTATTTGAATATATTTATTGAAAGCACATGAACCATGTAATTTTCTTATGCCGGTTTTAAGATCAAGTTATAGTTATGGATCTTAAACCTATTTTTCATTGTTTTTTTTTTTTTTTTTTTTACATGTTCACACAAGAGGGGGAGGGGGATTCGAACTAGCTAGTGACCTCCGCTTTATTAGGCGTTGTCACAGTCGATTGAGCTACCTCTTGAGGACATTTTTTCATTGTTGTTGACAGATGAGAGTTAATCAAGTAGTAATGACTAAGTCATAATATGATTCAGCATGACCCACGTCATTTCTATTATTTAAGGTTGTCTGCCACCTACTACTCTTGAACCCAAGACTTCCGGGTCATAACATATCATTCACCCAATAACTTAAGCTTTACTTAACCATCATGTTATAATATATAAACTTATCACTATAATTGTTTTGATTTATATTTCATTTCAGCGTGCTGACGCTATTGTGCCGGTGAGGGATCTGCATAAAAGTCTTCCTGTACGTTATTCAAACTTTAGCATATCATCAGGATATAAACTGAAAGTTCAGGTATAATTTCCATGCAATTATTCTCTCTCTCTCCTCCCCTCCCAAGCCGTGGCCATCTCTGTCATGAACATACCTATGTTGCCTCTCTTCCTCTTCCTTCTCCTTCTTCCCACAGCTTATTCAGTTTCTTTCCAAATAACTCGCTTTGATCCCACTGCCACCGACATACTATATTATGGAGATGCAGTTCCTTCTGTTGGAGCCATTGAAATGAATAAAGTTGATTATATAAACCGAGTTGGTTGGGCCGTCTATGCTACGAGGGTGCCTCTCTGGGACTCTCATACGAGAAGACTTGCTGACTTTACTACACATTATTCCTTCACTATTGACACTCAAGGTGCTTCCTCTTATGGCCATGGGCTAGCATTCTTCTTGGCTCCTGTTGGGTTTGAAATCCCGCCGAATTCAGCCGGTGGATTTCTAGGCCTATTCAACACCACAACCAGTGATTCTCCTCAGAACCAAATTCTTCTTGTTGAGTTCGACTCATTCTCGAACCGTGAATGGGATCCTTCATTTGAGCATGTGGGGATTAACAACAACTCAGTTTCTTCTGCGGTTTACACTCCTTGGAATGCCAGCTTGCACAGTGGAGACACAGCTGATGTATGGATCACCTACAATGGTTCTACCAAGAATTTGACTGTCTCTTGGAAGTATCGAAGGACCTCAAATGTTTGGGAGAATACCAGTCTTTTTTATGAAATTGATCTCATGGAAATTCTTCCTAAGTGGGTCACAGTTGGATTCTCAGCTGCTACAGGTATGTATGTAGAGCGACATACAATTCAATCATGGGAATTCAGTTCAAGTTTGGACATTAAGGAAACAAATGGAAAGAATGTGAAAAAGAAGAGATTGGTGGTTGGTCTAACAGTTTCAGTTGGTGTCCTGATAGCAGGGGCAATAATAACGTTTGTAGTATTGTGGACATGGAAGGGAAAGAAGAAGGAAAAAGCAGAGACAGTGAACTTAACCTCGATAAATGACGACCTAGAAAGAGGAGCGGGGCCAAGAAGGTTCTCCTATGACGAGCTTGCTTCAGCTACATACAACTTCTCAAATGAGAGGAAGTTGGGTGAAGGAGGGTTCGGCGCCGTTTACAAAGGGCATTTTATTGATTTAGACATGCCAATTGCTGTGAAGAAAATCTCAAGGGGGTCTAAACAGGGGAAGAAAGAATATATCACCGAAGTGAAAATCATTAGCCGGTTGAGGCACCGAAATCTAGTGCAACTCATAGGATGGTGTCATGACAAAGGTGAGTTCTTACTTGTCTATGAGTATATGCCAAATGGTAGCCTTGATACTCACCTCTTTGGCAAGAGGAATCCTCTCCATTGGGCAGTGAGATACAAGATATCTCTTGGGTTGGGCTCTGCGTTACTTTATCTTCATGAAGAGTGGGAGCAATGTGTGGTTCACCGGGATATCAAATCGAGCAATGTCATGCTAGACTCTAGTTTCGGTGTAAAGCTTGGTGACTTTGGGTTAGCTCGGCTTATGGATCACGAGCTAGGTCCACAAACAACCGGGTTGGTTGGAACTTTAGGATACATGGCTCCAGAATACATAAGTACAGGTAGGGCTAGTAAAGAGTCGGATGTGTATAGCTTTGGGGTGGTTGTCTTAGAAATTACTACTGGAAGAAGGTCAGGTTATCCTATGGAAGAGGATTCTGATGTAGGGTTGGTCCAATGGGTTTGGAATCTTTATGGGAGAGGAGATCTTCTTTTGGCCGTGGATGGGAAGCTACAAAATGATTTTGACGAAAAACAAGTCGAGTGCTTAATGATTGTTGGACTTTGGTGTGCTCATCCTGATCGAAGTCTCAGGCCTTCCATTAGGCAAGCAATTCACGTTCTTAATTTTGATGCAACAATACCAAATCTTCCAACACAGATGCCTGTTCCTTTGTATCATATACCTACCCCATTAGTCAGTTCCGGTGAACCTTTGATAACTACAAGCCTTGAAGATGGTCGTTAAAGAAGTAAATCATTTAGGTTTGTAAGATTTGTGTGTTCGTTCGTATCATATTCCTACAACATCATTATAGTATGAACGCAACCTTGTCGATAAGATTTGTGCGCTAGCTAGTTTATTTCTTGTTTTTGTGAGTTTTCTTATCTTGTTATTTGTATTCAATTTCTTAATGAGATTTGACGTCCTAGCTTTAACTAATTATTGACAAACCCTATTTTATGCATTCAACCCTATTTTATGCATTCAGGTTACATTAGAATACCGACTCATGCAGTACAACAAATAAAGACTCAGTTTGTCTGCTAAGAAAATTGAAGAAAATTTTGAAAAAAACAAAGACATGTAATCGAGTAACATAGAGCTGATGTTTATCCGATTTCTCAGAAATAAAGGAACTTTATCTTAACAAAGTCAATCGGGTTATTAGGTTCAAATGAGTCGAAATTTCGAGTTAATTGAGCCAATAAAATAAATTTTCTTGAAACTCCATGATTTTCTTTTCCTTTCCTATGTTTTCTCAGCAACCAATTTTCAGCCAAGGCCCAATGGGCTTAATAGCTGAGCCCGGCTGGGATAGTCTTCAGCCAGCTGGGCATAAGCCCGTGATCTGCAATTCAAACCTAGGCACAAAGGAAGAAGGATTTTTAAAATATTCAAGGTAATTTTATGATTATTTTTAATAAATTAATTTAGATTTGATCATATCATAATTCATTTGGAAGTCAATGCCTTTCTGTGTTTAGGTCACTTGGTTTGCCAAGCAATGTGGTGCTGATTCATGTGTTTTTTACCTGGCCCTCTTTCTATCTCTCCTTGTCTCTTGCGTTCCTAGCTTCTCATGTGTTGTTATAACATACTGATCTCAAATGATAGGATAGAATAATTTTTCTATTTGAATTATTATTAGTATTGGGACAATAAATGTAAAATTTTTTTTATAAGGCTCACATGCTCGAACTATCATAGCAAATTGTTGGAGATTCGAATCCTACGTAGTGATTGAAAAACTCCTAACAAAAATTAGGATCCTGAAATTACATAACATATGTTACTTAAATTTAAAATATTCTCAAATTTTATAAGGCTCGTACATGCTCGAACTATCATAGCAAATTGTTGGAGATTCGAATACTACGTAGTGATTGAAAAACTCATAACAAAAATTAGGATCCTGAAATTACATGACATATGTTACTTCAATTTAAAATATTCTCAAATTTTATTTTATTTTCATCTTAATTTCATGATGACTTTTACTATTCCTCATCATGTATATTCTTTTTGATCTATTTACCGAGTTATATATAGGCTATTAAAAATAGTTTAACAATAGTCTAAATAGTTTGAAAGAAAACAAACTGTTTGATGGTCTTGGGCGTCTCTCAATCCCAAAATGTTGTTCAAGAGGTGAGGTTTTTCTCATACTTATAAATTGACCATCAACCCCTTTTACAATCGACATGGGATAACCTCAACGCAAAACAAGTGCATTGGAGTTTAGCATCGAGCATATGCACAAAATCACATTAATATTAGGGACTAGAGATTCAGAGAATATGATACATTTGAGTTTCAATCAATACCTAGAAATTAAGTATTTGAATATATTTATTGAAAGCACATGAACCATGTAATTTTCTTATGCCGGTTTTAAGATCAAGTTATAGTTATGGATCTTAAACCTATTTTTCATTGTTTTTTTTTTTTTTTTTTTTACATGTTCACACAAGAGGGGGAGGGGGATTCGAACTAGCTAGTGACCTCCGCTTTATTAGGCGTTGTCACAGTCGATTGAGCTACCTCTTGAGGACATTTTTTCATTGTTGTTGACAGATGAGAGTTAATCAAGTAGTAATGACTAAGTCATAATATGATTCAGCAGGACCCACGTCATTTCTATTATTTAAGGTTGTCTGCCACCTACTACTCTTGAACCCAAGACTTCCGGGTCATAACATATCATTCACCCAATAACTTAAGCTTTACTTAACCATCATGTTATAATATATAAACTTATCACTATAATTGTTTTGATTTATATTTCATTTCAGCGTGCTGACGCTATTGTGCCGGTGAGGGATCTGCATAAAAGTCTTCCTGTACGTTATTCAAACTTTAGCATATCATCAGGATATAAACTGAAAGTTCAGGTGTAATTTCCATGCCATTATTCTCTCTCTCTCCTCCCCCCCCCCAAGCCGTACGTGGCCATCTCTTTGATGGACAAACCTATGTTGCCTCTCTTCTTTTTCTTCCTTCTACTTCCTCCCACAGCTTATTCAGTTTCTTTCCAAATAACTCGCTTTGACCCCACTTCCACCGATATACTATATTATGGAGATGCAATTCCTACTGTTGGAGCCATTGAAATGACCAACAAAATTAACTATGTATGCCGAGTTGGTTGGGCAATCTACGCTAATAGGGTACCGCTCTGGGACCCTGATACGAGAAAGCTCACTGACTTTACCACACATTACTCCTTCACTATCAGCACCCTAGGCAATCCCGTTTATGGGCATGGGCTAGAATTCTTCTTGGCTCCTGTTGGATTCGAAATCCCGCCTAATTCAGCTGGTGGATTTCTAGGCCTATTCAACACCACAACCAGTGATTCTCCTCGGAACCAAATTGTTCTTGTTGAGTTCGACTCATACGTGAACCCTGAATAGGATCCTTCATTTCAGCATGTGGGGATTAACACCAACTCAATTGCTTCAGCCGATTACACTCCTTGGAATGCCAGCTTGCACAGTGGAGACACTGCTGATGTATGGATCTCCTACAATGCTTCTACCAAGAATTTGAGTGTCTCTTGGAAGTACCGAACAACCTCTAATACTTGGGAGAATACCAGTCTTTTTTATGAAATTGATCTCAGGAATATTCTTCCTGAGTGGGTCACAGTAGGGTTTTCAGCAGGTACAAGTCAATATGGAGAGCGAAATACAATTCAATCATGGGAATTCAGTTCAAATTTAGACATTAAGGAAACAAATGGAAAGAATGTGGAAAAAGAAGAGATTAGTGGTTGGTTCAACAATTTTGGGTGGTGTTTTGATAGCAGGGGCAATTATAACGTTTGTAATATTGTGGACATGGAAGGGAAAGAAGAAGGAAACGGAAGATACAGTGAACTTAACATCGATAAACGACGACCTAGAAAGAGGAGCGGGACCAGGAAGGTTCTCGTATAACGAGCTTGCTTCAGCTACATACAACTTCTCAAATGAGAGGAAGTTGGGTGAAGGATGGTTCGGCGCTGTTTACAAGGGGTATTTAACTGATTTAGACATACCAATCGCTGTGAAGAAAATCTCAAGGGGGTCTAAACAAGGGAAGAAAGAATATATCACCGAAGTGAAGATCATTAGTCGGCTGAGGCACCAAAATCTTGTGCAACTCATAGGATGGTGTCATGATAGAGGCGAGTTCCTACTTGTCTACGAGTTTATGCCGAATGGTAGCCTTGATGCTCCCCTCTTTGGCAAAAGGAGTCCTCTCCCTTGGTTAGTGAGATACAAGATATCTCTTGGGTTGGCCTCTGAGTTGCTTTATCTTCATGAAGAGTGGGAGCAATGTGTGGTGCACCGAGATATTAAATCTAGCAATGTTATGCTAGACTCTAGTTTCGGTGTGAAGCTTGGTGATTTTGGATTAGCTCGGCTTATGGATCACGAGCTCAGTCCCCAGACAACGGGGTTGGCTAGAACATTAGGATATATGGCACCAGAATATATAAGCACTGGTAGGGCTAGTAAAGAGTCAGACGTGTATAATTTTGGGATGGCTGCATTAGAAATTGCTACCGGAAGAAGGTCAATGGGTTTGGAATCTTTATGGAAAATGATTCCAAACCCATAGTAGAAATTGCTACTATGGAAAATGATTCTGAAATTGGGTTGGTTCAATGGGTTTGGAATCTTTATGGGAAACGAGATCTTCTTTTGACTGTGGATGGGAAGCTGCATATGGATTTCGACGAAAAACAGGTAGAGTGCTTGATGATGGTTGGGCTTTGGTGTGCTCATCCTGATCGAAGTTTCAGGCCATCAATAAGGCAAGCAATTCAAGTTCTTAATTTTGAGGCAACAGTGCCAAATCTTCCTATGAAGATGCCCGTTCCTTTGTATCATATAGTTACACCGTTAGTCAACTCTGGTGAACCTTTGCTAACTACAAGCTTTGAAGATGGTCGTTAAGCAGGTTAACCAACTTGGTTTGTAAGATTTGTGTGTTCCATTGTATCATTTACTTACACAATCATTATGGTGTGAACGCTCCTTGTTGATAAGATTTGTGTGCTAGTTTATTTCTTATTTTTCTGAGCTATCTTTCTTATCTTCTTGTGTGACATACACAAATGAATGTAGTCCTTTTCTGCTTCTCTGTGTATATATATAAAGTGCTTTCAGATAAAAGCTTAAGAACTTTAATTTACTGTAGTTTTCAAGAAATTAAAGCTACAAAAAAGGGTCAGTTGAAAGCTACTAAACTTCTTCTTCTTTTTTTCCTGTTCGTTCGACAGCGTGTTTTCATTTCACATTTCTTTTTCTTTATTTATTTTTATTTTTTTAAAAAAAAATCATTCATTCATTCATTCTTTTTTCTTTATTCTTTTGATTTCTTTTAATTACAAAATTATAATTGATTTCTTGAGAACAAGTTCTATGAATTAAATAATTTTGTGATAAATAACATTTTGCTCATACCGGCCAGCTAACTATTTGATGTTGTCTCTGCAATTTTCGTCTCTACACTTAAATGCCAATATCTATGATGTCCATTATGTTGGGCAGTTGGAACCAGATGCATAAATGGTCCAAATACACAATTTGAACAATGAAGCAAAAAGATATGGTTTCATAATTAATCATAGCAATGTGGTTGATTTAGCATCCAATTCTGTGTCATTCCGTCACTAATTTGACATCCACATCCTGCAATATGCAAGAATAACTAATTCCAAGTTTTCACGGTTTTGACAGTACTTTTTCACACATTACTGACATAATTTTATATTCAAGTATTAGTTTCTTGCAGCATATGTACTAATTAATGCAATTAGTAATTTCTTGCAGTATAGTACTAATGCATTTAGTACAATTCTTGAATATAATTCTGGTTGATATTGCAAAAGCATCAAGAGGTTGTTTGGAAGATGTATAACAGGTAACAATTAGCAGGTGTTTATGACTTTGCAAGTGTAATCAATAGGCAGCTGCTCATATCCTTGGCTGAGGTGAAGATTAAGTTAATACAACTAGATAAATCAATCATGATGACACTATGATTATTAAAAATTTATCTTTGGACTAGATAAAGCTTGAAGTACAAACTTTATCTTTGGACTTGAGGGAAGCATGAGATGGACATTTCAAGATAAAGTGAGTATAATTCTTGGACAAACCATATCTTTGAACAAACTAAATCAAAATTTATCTATTCTTTTTTTTTTTTTGTAAGTATATATAATTTTAATGAAAAAAAGAAACAAACAGATCTGCAAAAAGCAACTCCCCAACTCAAAACGTTAAAGGGGGACCGAGCATAAGCTACACACAAGTCTTTCAGAAGGACAAAGGCTAAATAACTAAAAAGTACCTTGGAAAACCTTCACAACCTAGTTAAATCTCCTCCCCCCCCCCCCCTCCAAAAGAGAAATGCTAGGCTTACAAAATATTTTTTTAAAAAAACTTATTACAAAGTAATGTGACATAACATGATTGAAATTCTCAAAATTTGAATTCATCTCATTTTCAATCATGTTGTGTCACATCACTTTGTAAAAGGTTTTTTTTTTTTTTTTGTAAAATATTTTGTAAGCCTAGCATTCCTCCCCTCCAAATACCTCATACTCAATGGGAAGAACATCTTCATTTTAAGTAAAATTGAAAGGATCTATTTTACTATCAAGATTTTGTTTTGTTGCATTTAACGGTGTACATGATGTTATGTTATTTTAAATTTTAAATGAAGTAACAACATATTTGTCATATGACAACATATAGACCATTAGATATGTGAAATCTAATGGCCGGATGTATGTATATGACCAACGTTTATGCATATGATGAACTTACACGTACAAAACAGTTTTGGCAGGTCACTAATGCAAAGTCAAGTACTCAAGACTTGGTAGGATTTTGTTATTAGGTATCTCACTGTCGCAAATCTCCAGTGATCATGCAAACAATATCTTCAAATAAAGCTCCAAGTTATTGTGGAAAATTTGCGAGAAGGATTGAAGGGAGAGCTTAATGTGAGCATACCTTGGCGTCTGATGCTGGATTCTGCAGTTGCTGATGTTCCTCCTTTGATTTGTGATATCTCTCAGTTACTGCTTTCATGCTGGTGAAAGTAATTAGAATAATCAAATTTTGCAGTGTTGTTACTGATCATGCTGTAATATGCATGTGTGAAAATCTAGAGCAGCCATGCATGAGACACCCCTTCATAATGGAAGAAAACATCCATGTTTGGTGTAAGTTAAGATAATTATGTTTTACTGACAATCTTAAGGTGAGACATGGCCTAGATTCTCTCTCTCTCTAAATTTCCACATCCACAGGTTGAATCCTTAACCTCCTCCTTGTATTACTCAGCTAGAAGATGGTAAAGTTATTTCTATGAATTTTAGAGTAAATCTCAATAGGCCAGTTCAAAATGGATGGACTTTCAAACTTTCACTTTGGGTAGGTGTCTGAATTGAGGAAGTAATTAATTTAGGTTGTTTGAATTGCAATCTATTTTATTTTTTCTGTTTTACTTTTCTAAGACTGCTTTCGGCTATGTTGTTGCATGCTTACCTGCACATGGTCCCTCCATTTAGCTTATTAATGATTTAAATATTCTAGGTATCATACATTAAACTATAATGTTATCGTTTGGAGCCTTTCAATTGGGACAAAAGCTAGCTTAAGCCACTAATGGTGCATGACACATGATACACAATTAGGATGTATCAGAGTATGTATGGAAACTTGTTAATTTATTAAAAAAAATTGAATCAACCTAATATTAGACCATAGGTTATTCTATCAAAATTGCAAAAGCTGGCTATGAAAGCTATTGGTGCATTGTAGGCCACAATGACATGCCAAATTTTTCGGCTGCTTAATTCATAATTTTATTAGTTTTTCATGAAAAAGAGAACTTTTCTATAATTGGCAGAAGCTAGCTCGTGAATGAAGAAGGTTTTTCGATTGTAAATAAAATGGATTAATTCAAACATATATAGCTTTATTATGAGCTGCTGTGATAATGTATGCTACCTAACACACACTATATATGATTGTGTACCCATAAGGATAATGATCACTTTTGCATTCAAAATACAGATCAGATAATTAAATGATAAAACAAATGTTATCTATGCATGCAAGTGATCATCATTATCCTTATCATGTATGCACCTCGATCTCAATAAAGACATCCAAACCACTAATATTAATTACTAGAGGCAATAAATTAATATATCCAAACCATTTACATTATTAGAAGCATCAGTACTATGTAATTGTACTAGGTTTTAGAATCAGAATCATCCAAATTTATCATGGCCATCCTATTACAATGGCAAAAAGTTAACTTTTGGATACATCAAATACGAAACTAAAGAAATGTCTTGCTAAATCACGGGATACTCTTAGTTTAAGCTGATAGAAAATGATGAATTCATTTAATTAATATTCTCACACTCTCTTCTCACGTGTGAATTTAAACTCTTCATCAATAATTAAGTGAGATTCAATATGTTGATTATTTAATTGAAATGAAAAGATAAGCTATAGAGTTAAGGTTCAAACTCAAAATCTCTACGCTGATATCATATTACAATAATTGATAATTTAACAGGTTTTTTGTAGAATGATTTATAC
Organism: Corylus avellana; assembly: GCF_965113065.1. Taxonomy (NCBI): domain Eukaryota; kingdom Viridiplantae; phylum Streptophyta; class Magnoliopsida; order Fagales; family Betulaceae; genus Corylus; species Corylus avellana. The sequence goes on along the minus strand of NC_142490.1, from coordinate 2,483,808 downwards.
TTTTCTTTAGAGTGATCAATTCAACAAGTACTTCTTAAGATTGTGGTATGCTATTTCTTCTAGAGTACTTGTAGAATAATTGGAGTATACACTAGGAGTACGTGAGTTACTAAATCCCATATTAGGTAGTAATCACAACAGTAAATTTTATATATAACTTAATAAAAAAGTTTTAAAAGAAAATTTGAAACCAAAGGAGGCCATGGCTCCCCTTGGTCTATATATATGTAATTCCATCCCAATATATATATTTTTGGGGCCAAACTTATAAGTTTAAACATCTGAATTAGGGTTGTGTTACAACATATTATATCAAAGTCTCACTTGGAGATTCCTTATATGTTTATATAGTGGGGGACACACACATGAGGTTAATAATGTGTGATATATCATGGGAGTCAAGTTCTCTCTCTCTCTTTCTCTCTCTCTCTCTCTCTCTCTCTCTCTCTCTCTCTCTCTCTCTCTATATATATATATATATACATATATATTGACAAAACAAAAAATAAAAAATAAAAAAGGGAAGAAAAATGAAAGAAAGAAAGAGCTGAAACAATCTGAGTTGAGCTACATCGATCTCATGTGGTCATTGGATGGGGTTCCTGATCTTCAAAGCCATTTAATACAAAAAAAAAAAAAAAAAAAAAAAAGGGAAAAAAGGAAAAATGTAATGAAAGAAAAAAGTTGAAAAGATATCTAAAGATATCTAACATTTGTTTTAGCAGCTTCCTCAAACCTTCAACCTAAAAAAAATGAATTTTATTTTATTTTTTCAAAAGATGGAATGTAATAATGATCTAAGCTAAGATACATGTGGTTAAAAGTTAAAACTACCCATAAATTGAGCTTAAATTAATCATGGTCATATCTTACAAATAGCTTTCTTTGTTTTGATTATTCTCATTGGTTCCATACTAGCACCTTAATTAATTAAAAATGCAAGTATCTCGATTTTTATATATTATCATATCGTTATCCTTTCATCAAAACATTCATACGAGTAAACAAATTTCCTTTTAATTTATATATGTTTCATATTGGTTCATAACTACTTCTCTGCTTTATCCATGTTACTCTATTTGTTCGAGAGAAAATGTTTGGGGTACTATAATTTTTATTACAATGATCTTCTACAAATTGACTCGGCAGTCCATGTGGCAGTGTCACATTAGCTACAATCGAATTTAATTATTTAGTTACTAGCATTGTTAGTGTCACATACGTTATTACATTAGTTTGTAAGGGATTTATAGTAAAAGTTTTAGTATCCTTAACAACACTTTTGTTTGAGTAATACTCTTTGTTTTTTTTTTAATCTCACATTCATTCTAAGAATTGATCCAAGATGATGAAAATTAACATTTTTTTTTTTAAAGTACTACTTTCATTCAACTGATCACTCCCTTGTTTTTGCTCCTAGTTATACCAAAAATGCATTTTATTTTGTCTTAATAATGCATAACTTTGGAATCTATTGAGGTTAATGTTGGTGAGGCTATTGCAGCTCTCTTAGTAGCTAATCTAGTTTTTTTCTTTGGGTGCTGACAAGCTTCTTCTAGAGGGAGACTCACTTGTTGCTATTATGGCTCTCAAAAAGCCAAATTTGATTAAAGATAGAAGGATTGATCCTATAATTAGAGACACCCTCCTTACCCTTTCTCATATTCCAGTATGAGATGTTGCAAAGGTTCATAAACAAGAAAATTCAACGACTCACTTGGTGGCTAAAGCCAATCATGGTTCGTTTGGGCTTTATCCTCATAATTCTTGTCTTTTCTCTTTTCTGTATGCTTGTCTGTCATTTCCTCTCTTCTTATAGGCAATGTTTGCCATTGGCCTGGGCTGGTGCTGTACCAGGCCCTCCCTCAATCCAAAAAAAAAAAAAAAAAAAAAAAATCTTTTTACCTGAAAATTAATCATAACATCTTTACTTTTTATACCACATCAATCATTTTTTTTTATTATTATTCAAATAAAAAAATCACTACAAAATAAATTTTTTACATTTTTCCATATCAATTTTTTTTTTTTTTTTTTTTACTTTACTTTTTCCCATAAAACATTTTCACTAAAACCAATCAAACACATATTCCATATTCCTAAAAAAGTGCTACAGTACTGGCCCTGGCACAGTACCAGCCCAGGCCATTGGCAAACACTACCATATTGACTCGAAAATACAAAACAACTACTATAACTAATTCAACTAACAACTAAAATAAAAGTTCACTGCATTCGCCCGGTCACAAAATGCACACTACAGATCGAATATGAAACACAAATCTACAAAACACATTCTATTCAACATAAAACGCAAACACTTTGCATTCTCCACCTTAGTTATAAAATGGACTCCAGCTGGTTGCGTCACTTTTCAAAGTTGCGCCACACCATGCAATGTTGCCTTGAGATTCGTGTCTAGTCAGACGCATCGATCATCAAGCCTTGAGATTCACTCTTCGTCAGACAGGTTGATTCATCGAGCTTTACAATTCTGTCTCTCGCATTTCCCCACATTTTTCCTCTTACTTCGCAAAATCACACCGAAACCATCTTCCTCTTCTATCTTCCTCTTGAAACCCTACACAAATCGATCTCTCCTTTCCCCAACTCCACACAAAACCATAACACTTTCTCTAGTTCTTTCTATATACTTATAAAAAAAGAAAACAAAAAAAAAACAACAACAACAAAGTAATTAAAGTACACCATGCTAATTAGAAGTTTGTATAGAGGCACGGAAATGTAGCAGCATGTGTCATTGCACGATTGACTGACACGGGAGGACTGAAGTCACCGTCCGCCAATCGATGGAGGTCTTGCCACGCTTTATCGGGTTTAGTCCAATGGCAAACAATCTTTACCACCAAGCAATAGGTGTGCGAGTTTTTGTCTGCCCAGAAAAAGGTTATCTAATTAGAAAAGCCGTATTTTTACCATTTATGGGCTTGATGTCAGTTTTAGATGAAGACCTAGTACTTTACTATTTGCATTAACATAGTGCTTAGGCGGCTGCTAACGCACCAATAATCACAAAGGTCTGGTGTCTGTCTCTAAACACAAGTTCCTATTGGCTAAGCCCACGTGAATGTGATTTGTTAAACCAATAAGATTCGATCTGCCCTTGAATTAAGGAGACACAGATTTCAAAGATTAGACTAGAATAATCCCTCCAACCACGAGCTAATTGGCCAGGTGTCAATCATCAGAAAATCATATATCTGTACAATTGTACACACACCAAGAAAAACGCGATTTTGCTTATATTTCCATCATGTTTATCATCCCAACAAGGGATTATGTCGCTTCACTCGGCCATGATACAATTGAAAACTACTTCTTTTTTAGTTTGTGACGAAAACTGCAGTGACTTAAACTATGAAGAGAGCACATGAGGTTCATCATAACTTTCATTTCCGATTTATTTGGCTTTTTTTGGGAAGGAGATGTAATGTCCCTTTGATGCCTCATTAAACTCACATGCTCATGAATTGGGCAGAGTTGCTCTTCACGTAATGCTTGACAAAACGTGCATGGATGAGTTTTAATGTCTGGCTCGAAGAATGTGAACATATATATTCCCATACACCATTGCCATTTCACACTTTAACCTAGCTAGCTCCCATGTTAGGGTTTTGTCTCTTATACCTTTTCTCTTCACTCCAAAAAGTGTTTCAATTGTGCCCTATCAAGTCCAAAACATAATTGATAGACATCATGGGCATGCTGCATATATCGTCAAAATACTTTTAGTTTTTAATTATTTTTTTCCTTCATATAATTTAATTGTGTTAGAGATTTTGTATCCCTTTAATTTCTATAATTCTTCTGTAGCTCATGTCGAAACCACGTGCGGTTGTCTCAACATAGATGTTATAAGATTAATGTTGATAAAATTTCATCACCTATCACTACAAGAAATTAGGTCTTTAGGGGCGACTCAAAGTCGCCCCTAAAGGTCCTAAAGTGGACGCTGTTGCCAACAGCGTCGACTTTTCGACCCTAAAGGTGTCGACGCTAATAGTCCGACCCTAATGATCAAATGTCTAATTATCAGGGTCCACTTAAAAGTCGACCCTAATGATCACTTTTAGCGTCCACTTTATCGCCCCTAAAAGTCGCAATGTTTTGACCCTAAAGATGATGTAAACGGAAGCAAAAGTCGACCCTAATAGTCAAGCATTAGCGTCCACTTTTAGTTAACCATTAGGGTCCACTTTATCGACCCTAATGGTCCTTTAAAAAAAATGATAATAATAACTATCAGCGTCCAAACCAAAGTGGACGCTGATAGTTAACCATTAGGGTCGACTTTTGTCAACCATTAGCGTCCACTTTTGTGGACGCTAATGGTCCAAAATTTTTTTTAAAAAAATTGACTATCAGCGTCCAAATTAAGGTGGACGCTGATAGTTAACCATTAGGGTCCACAAAGTCGACCCTAATGGTCCTAAAAAATCAAAAAAAAAAAAAAAATCTGCGATCGATCGCACTTGAAGTGCGATCGATCGCAACGTCAGTAGGTTTTCTACATTTTGAGATCGATCGCACTCCAGTGCGATCGATCGCAGTACCAGTAGGTTTTCAGGTAGGTTTTTTATATTTTGCGATCGATCACACTCCAAGTACGATCGATCGCAAAACCAGGAAACAAATTCATATATTCGTGGAACTTAGATTTATCTTGGCTGCCTTAGAATCCATTTTGGGCTCTATTTTATAATCATTATATGCTGGTTTAAGAGATCCATTAAACTGAAAAATGGTGTGCATGTTTGGCGGTAAGGATATCTTTTCCAACTTTCATCCTTGTTCAATTCGGTAGCTTACTTGAGAAAAGACAATATAAAGAACATGGAGAGTTAATCATAGATTATGGTTATCTCATTCTGTTTAGGTAATACGTTTTTATTCCAATAACCTAAGCTAAGTGTTTTGGGTTAGGCAATTCTCCCACAGCTTCCCTGTATGTGTAAAAGAAATTGTAGCCGAATGAACTAACTTTCAGTTGCTTAGCATTTCCTTGGTCTAGGCAAAAATTAATAAATATGGATTTTGGCTGTGGAAAAATATGAAGATTGAGAGGAGAATATTAGCATTTCCTTGGCATTCAGTTTGCTGGAATTTTGACAGAATATTGATAGCTAGTGCAGCCAAGTGCAGGATTTACTCATGAATTTAAGGCTGGAAATTTCGAAACTCTATAAATGTTCCCCTAAAAACATTTATAAAAAGGAAATCTTACCAAGCTTAAAATACATACACAAACATATTTAGGCTTTCATAACACTAACCTTTTTATAGGGATGTCCAAGTCAGCAATATAATGGAGTGTAAAACTGATAAATTCCTGCACATTTTCAATCCATCAGGACAAGGAATTGATAAATATAGTATGCTAGAAAATGTTTTGTACAGAGTTTTGGTCTACCATACAACTCTATAACCTACACCCATAGCCATTCTCACTATCCATTATTACTATAGGCTCGCAGAAGAACAACTAATAAGATGCTTTATGAGCCACAAGACCATTCTCAGAAAATACATAATCGTAGTCATCAATAACTGCAAAGAGAAAAGAGACACTTAATAGTATAGTCATGTACATATGAAAAATTGTGAAGTAGACAACTGCATTTGGCCCTGATTTTGAGAACTATTGAAAACCAATCAGATAATGCTTATAAAGGTTAGACTTGAAACTCATTTATAATCCATAGAAAACATAATGCTTGATTGTCAAGGTTCATGACGAATATTCACATGAAAAATACATTTGAAAGTTAATAACCAAAGTATATTTTTAGATCATGTTGAAACAAATGGAATAATCAAACAGATTTTGGGTTCCTAGCTCTTATAGCTAAGCAATTACCTTTCGAAGTTCCCGCATGAATTCTAACAGCATTGGAGTGACCACCTAGCATTTGAGTGGAAAAAGTTGCATCAAAGACAATTTCAAGCGGATACATGGAAATGTTACTTCCATGCAATAAATCTAAGAAATAACAACTTGCTTACCTATATCCTATGCTGCTGTGACCATAATAATATAAACAATACAATGGAACAAAATTAGCAAGCAAAATGAATCAGAGAAGAAAATTGGTACCTTTCTTGGAGCAGTAAGGGTCCCATCCACATCAAATAAAGCAATTAAACCAGGATTCGTAATGGCCATTTCGCTCAACATATTTTTCTGCAACACCAAATCCACAATATCACAACATCAAAATTATGTAAGACACCACCATTATACCACTAAAACTTTAATAACTAGACAACTAACCGTATCCACAATAGATCGATGACCAAAACACATAAGACCCAACTTATTCTAAAGCCAGCGCACCATCCCAAATAAAAAAAATTAAAAATGCATCTTCTCCACTGTCACACCACCAAAGCAAGCTTTAGCCAAAAAGCTAAAAAAATTCAACACAATCACTCAAAAAACCATAGCCTCATGTATGTTTAGTGTACATAGTTTTTATTAGATGCATTCTCTTGCTAGCGGCAGCTGAAATTAGCTCACAGTACAATTTCCAAATGGGAATTTCAAGAAATGGGCATTGTGCTGAAAACAGAGGAGCAAATTCTCAAAGGGACTGATTGGGAAATCAGGACTCGAGTAATGCGTGCAGGGAAATTCAAGAAATCTGAAATAAATAGGAATCTGTGTTGCAGATCGGGGCTTCAAGATAGAATTCTATGTAAATAAAGCTGTTAATCAGTTTGATTTGAAGGAGTCTCTAATGTCTTTGTAGTTTGTTGTTTGTCTGTAGAAGGTGGTCTAAGTTTGTAGCAGTAGTAAATCTGTGCGCAGTAGCAGTAGGTAGTTGTGTCTCACAGGTGGTAAGTTTGTTTTAGTAAATTGATGCTCATTCATCCAAAAACAAATTTCTACAAATGGGGTTTATACAAGAACAAAGAGAACATGGCAGAGGACAAGAAAAGGCAGAAATTTGAAGATGAAAAATCTCATAGAACAAGAACCCAAAAACTTAAATACAAAAACAGAGAAAAATAAAAATAACAGAGAGTGAGAGAGAGACTTGATGACCAGAAGACTGATGAACGGCAGTGCGGCAGATATCGCCAGCCTTCTTACCGGGGCACACGGCATCAACAGAGACTCCAAATGCCTGCAACGCTTGAAAAGGAACCATCGCCTGCAATCAAAAATCACACTGCAAGACATTAATCACATACATCAATTCAAAGGTGCGCCGGAGAGAGAGCTGTCGGAGACAGCTTAGTGCGCCGGAGAGAGAGAGACGAGCGCCGGAGAGAGAGAGAGAGAGAGAGAGAGAGAGAGAGAGAGAGAGAGAGAGAGTGAGAGTGATGAGGGAGGTAAGTGAGAGGGAGAGAGAGGCAGAAATTTCAGAAATTTGAGGGATTTTGGTGTTTTTGAGGTTTGGGGGAAAAAACAGTGTCTGAAATTTTTGGTTCGAAAATTTCAGACACCGCGCGTGCCACTTGTTGGCGCAAATTAAAATTGAGCATAATCAGCGGCAACAAAATTGGTCGCCGCTATTTAGGATTTTTTTTTTTTTAATTATACTTACAATATTTTTAGAATAATTAAGCACCTTTATATATATATATAGTTACAATTTTTTTTTTTTTTAATTATACTTACAATTTTTTTAATTTTTGTTTTTCTTTATTTTCTCTTGTAATATGTTTTTTTTTTTATTATTATAATATTAACTAATAATTTCCGTTTAATAAATTTTTATGACAAAGATCATTAAGTTGATATTTATCTTATAATTAATTATAAGATCAATACAAAATCCAAAGATAATATAAGATTAATATAACTAATGCACTAAGATAATATAAAAAGCTTATAGTTCAATTGAATGTTCGGTTAACCTTCAATTGTATCCAGTTTGATCAATCAATTGATCTTATCGTAATCAATATAATTAATTCACTAGAATCTATCGGATGTTTGATCGATCAATTGATTCTATTACGATCAATCGAACTAATTCACTAGGATCGATTGGATTTTCGATCAGATGTTTGATCTTATCACGATCAATCGAACTAACTCACTAGGATCGATTGGATGTTTGATCGATCGGATTTTCGATCCAACATTTGATTGATCATTTGATTCTATCACGATCAATCGAACTAATTCATTAGGATCGATCGGATGTTTGATCGATCATTTGATCCTATTACGATCAATCGAACTAATTCATTAAGATCGATCTCAATCGAACTAATTCATTTGGATCGATCGAATGTTTGATCGATCACTTGATCCTATCACGATCAATCAAATTAATTCAGTAGGATCGATCGGATGTTTGATCGATCATTTGATCCTATCACGATCAATCGAATTAATTCAGTAGGATCCATCGGATGTTCGATCGATCATTTGATCAATTAATTATATATATGAATATATATTATATACATACTTGTTAGTTACTATATACTAACTTAGTATTACTATTAAGTTAAGTGGTAGATCACATGATCTAAAGATGATGTGAATTGTAATTAGAAAAAAAAAAAAGATTATGTGAATTATTATATCATATGATCATATATATCACAAATTAAGTGATTAATATTAGAATCAACAATGTGTTTGTTTAGAGATATATGTTGTTGTTATGTTTAGAGTATTATGCTGTAGATATCATTATAAGTTAGATGTTTCGTCATATGGTCTACCATTATAATTTATATGATTATATAAAATGATCAATTGATGATTAAATCATGTGATTATATAATAACAAAATATACATATATAATATGACGTAAGTCAGAAGTATTTACAAACTTATACAAATACAACAATTAAGTACCCAGAGACTTAATAACTAGTTACTTAATAAACTAACATATTAACTAAGTTAATATATTAAATTACTAACCTAGTATAATTTACTATAGGTTATTTTGACAAAAACAAATTATATGTTACTTAATATATATATATATATATATATATATATATATATATATATATATATATTATACATACTTGTCCGTTAATATATACTAACTTAGTATTACTAAGTAAGTTAACTATTTTCAAAAAACAATGACATGATGATGTGTATTATCATTCTAATTACATTAGATCATAGTTAATTAGTTAATTAAGTATGCTCTAGTGTAATTAGAATGATAATACATATGAACTTGATCTAATAATGTTTTTTTTTTTTTAGAAAACTTTGTCCTATTCTTCATGAATTAAGTTTCATAATATTTAAGTATAATGTATTATCACTATAATTTATATGATTATATGACATGATCAACTGATTATTAAATCAACTGATTATATAATAACAAATTATACATATATAATATGATATAAATATACAAATATATACTAATACAATAATTAAGTATCTTGAGACTTAATACAATAATTAAGTATCTAGAGACTTAGTTTCAATGTATGTTATAAATCCATCTATGTTATACATTACGTTTCAAAAAGCTTAATTTTTTTTTTAATTCTTCTAGGCACTCTTTAGGGTCGACAAAAGTCGACCCTAATGCCTAACTATTAGGGTCGACTCTCAAAGTCGACCCTAATAATAGGTCAATAGCGTCCACTCTTAGTGGACGCTATTGGTCATCAAATTTATTTTTTTAATTTTTTTTTAATTCTTCTAGGCACTCTTTAGGGTCGACAAAAGTCGACCCTAATGCCTAACTATTAAGGTCGACTCTCAAAGTCGACCCTAATAATAGGTCAATAGCGTCCATTCTTAGTGGACGCTATTGGTCATCAAATTTATTTTTTTAATTTTTTTTAATTCTTCTACGCACTCTTTAGGGTCGACTTTTGTCGACCCTAATGCCTAACTATTAGGGTCGACTCTCAAAGTCGACCCTAATAATAGGTCAATAGCGTCCATTCTTAGTGGACGCTATTGGTCATCAAATTTATTTTTTTAATTTTTTTTTAATTCTTCTAGGCACTCTTTAGGGTCGACAAAAGTCGACCCTAATGCCTAACTATTAGGGTCGACTCTCAAAGTCGACCCTAATAATAGGTCAATAGCGTCCACTCTTAGTGGACGCTATTGGTCATCAAATTTATTTTTTTAATTTTTTTTTAATTCTTCTACGCACTCTTTAGGGTCGACAAAAGTCGACCCTAATGCCTAACTATTAGGGTCGACTCTCAAAGTCGACCCTAATAATAGGTCAATAGCGTCCATTCTTAGTGGACGCTATTGGTCATCAAATTTATTTTTTTAATTTTTTTTTAATTCTTCTACGCACTCTTTAGGGTCGACAAAAGTCGACCCTAATGCCTAACTATTAGGGTCGACTCTCAAAGTCGACCCTAATAATAGGTCAATAGCGTCCACTCTTAGTGGACGCTATTGGTCATCAAATTTATTTTTTTAATTTTTTTTTAATTCTTCTACGCACTCTTTAGGGTCGACAAAAGTCGACCCTAATGCCTAACTATTAGGGTCGACTCTCAAAGTCGACCCTAATAATAGGTCAATAGCGTCCATTCTTAGTGGACGCTATTGGTCATCAAATTTATTTTTTTAATTTTTTTTTAATTCTTCTACGCACTCTTTAGGGTCGACTTTTGTCGACCCTAATGCCTAACTATTAGGGTCGACTCTCAAAGTCGACTCTATTGAGCTTTTATGTGATTTTTTTTTTTTTTTTTTTTTTTTTTCCATCTTTCAGCGTCCACTTAAGTGGACGCTATTGGTTAAGTATTAGGGTCGAGTATTGTCGACCCTAAAAGTTTTTTTTTCGCCGCTTAAATTTTTCCCGCCCCTAGGATAATTCCCGCGCGTATATTAGGGTCGACTTATTAGCGTCCACTGTAAAGTGGACGCTAATAGTCAACTTTTCGACCCATTATTAGCGTCTACTTCGAGGTGGACGCTAATACGGAACTATTAGGGGCGACTTTGAAAGTCGCCCCTAATAGTTGAGTATTAGGGGCGACTTTTGAGTCGCCCCTAATAAGTCGCCCCTGATGAGTATCTTTCTTGTAGTGTATGTCATGTCTCTTTTGGTGACAATGAAAGCCAGTTTGACAAGCATATATGTGGGGCATCTGCGCTGCCAAGATTCTTCTTGCTATCTAAAGGAATTTAATTAGCAGATGTAAAACGTCTTCATTCTTGCATTAGTACAAGATTATGAGACAATTAGGATCACCCCACTTGGTGGTGGAGAATTGTTAGGAAATTAATCATATTTTCCAAGACCCGTGAGATGCGAAAAATAAGAAGAATGCGGAATAACAAAGATAAGCAATCACACACGACACAAAGATTTAAGTGGTTCGGCTTAACAAGCCTACATCCACTGGCGGAGACGACCCGGAGAAAATCCACTATCAAAAGATGGAGTACAAAAATAGTAGAGAGAAAATCACTTAGATCCCAAAATCCCAATACACCCAAATCTCACTATCACACAAGAAAGATTATTCCCAAAATAGAATACAAAAGACAGATGTACAAACTCTTCTTTTGCTGGAACAGATGGCGGTTGATCTCTATTTTCTTCTCTCACTCTGCAGCACCCTTTTTCTTCTAATCACTTGTTTTTGGCTCCTCCAAAAACCACCAAGAAGAAAAAACCGTGGCAGCCCTTGTACCTCCTTATCTCAAAATTCTCTCTTTTTCTCCTCCCTTTGGTGCTTCACGTTTTTGGTACACACAAAGCTATTTGGCTTGGCACACATTAAAACCAAGCTGAAGCATGCCTTTTATAAGGCTCAAAGTCGGTCAAAGGAAATCCAAAAGCAAGGTGGACTAAAACCTTCTCCAAGTCAATCTCAAACTCCTACACCTAGGAGGACTTGGAGATAGAGTCGGTGAAACAATACTCCTACTACAAAGCCAACTAGGAGAAGCCACCTCACGGGCCCACTAGCAAATAGATGGGTTCATGTCACCCTTAACAAGAATAAATCGTACCTTAATTTTCAAGCACATCAATCACGAATATAATTCTTTTGAAATCTTTCAATTTTGTGAACCTAACAGAAAACAAAGTTGGATCTGTTTCTCAAAGTGCTCCAACATTATATATTGTCTATGCTACAGTGTTTTGACGAGCTTAATGTCTCTCAATTGGCTTCCAATTGAAGTGATGAGCTCAAGATTAGAATGATACTATACATCCTTAAATTAGCTAGGTCCGTACTATTGGGTATAGTTTTCTAGCTCAATATATCATATGTTAATAAAGATACCCGGATTTCTGCTCCAGGGCTTAATTCCCATCAGCTAGTGGGAAAAGAACAATTTCTTCTTTGTCTTTTTGAAGATCTGAATGGTATATTTTCCTGCACAGTGCATATGCGATGAATTAATGATCCTTAATTAGCTTTGCTGCAACGAGCCTAGTGTTTTGTTTTTTGGGATCAGGAGACCGAGACAATCAAAACAAAAACAATTAACAAAGTATATATCTAGTTAAGAGTGAAAATTCGTACCAACTAGAGTACGTGGTGGTTCAGTGATTCAAGAAAATTTTCATAGTTTGGTACACATTAGGGTATGGGTTCGAATCATGCAACAAAAATCTTCATGACTTGAGGAAGCGAGTGCGGCCTCTACAGTCTAAGCCTCTCTTATGCGGCTCCCAACGGATATATACTAGTATGATCACCCTCAAGTAGAATAATCATTGCTCTTTTACTTAGATAAAAAAGAGTGATAATTTGTGTTTGCTTTCGGATCATGTCGAAGTATAAGTATAATACTCAATTTAATTAAATGAGTCATACCTTTAACCCTAAATCACTAATTTCATATTAATTTCATATCAAATTCATAAACCATATAAAAAACTGTCTACCCTAATTATACTATCTTCAATGGAATAAAGATCCTTAGCGAGCCAAGACTAGTGCTGTGGAGAGGGCAAGATGCCCAACTTGGCGAGAAGATCGACATCCTTCCCTTTGATCTGGAACGCGCCGTGTCTTCATGGCAACTTCTAGCCATGGGCCATCCCCTACAAGAAAGTCAATGCAATAAGTCGATCAAAACTTATTCTAGATCTCCAACTTGAAGAAGGAAGTATTTGGCTTATGTGTTGTAAAAAAACTACATAAGCCAACGAGGGTTCAACTTATGTGCCCGTCTGATTTAAAGCTGAATTTTGATAAAAATGTTGACATTGCAAATTTTTAAAAAATTGTTACCATAAATTGACACTTTTTTAAAATTTAAAGGTATGATTAAAAAAGTAATGAAATACCTTCATTTAATAAAAAAAAGTAGAGATCTTTCCCGCTCTTAATGAGTTCATTTATTTGTCCTATTGGGTTAAGCACAGAAGCTCCGGACTCATATGGTCAAGATGGGTATCTAAATAATCATTTATATATCTAAGATATTTAAACTTGGTAGTTGTCAACTTGCTTTTCGTTTCTGAAATTCTTTCAATGTATGCAAGAGTCCAGAGAAAAAAAAGTAGAGGGAAATCAAAATTCTAAAATCTATTGTCTACAAGTAGCAAACTTGGGAATTATTTATAGTCTAGATCTGCTAATGTCTCTTCCTAGCAGGGGCGGATCTAGGGGGGGTCGAGGGGGGGCATCCGCCCACCCTCAACTCCCAAAAATCCCCCCTGAGTATGGTAAAAAAATTTTTATGTCCTGATTATGCCCCTCTTAGCCATGATTATGCCCCCTTCCTCAAGCTCTGACTATATTATGCTCCGTTGAAATTTGAAAATTTTTAAAAAGTTGAATGTTGCAGTTTTGCAGAAAAATGAAATGTTGAAAGCTTGAAGATGATGAACAGTTCAGTTTTTCGTTGAAATTCGTATAGCTGCAGCCTGCTTTGGACTTTGGAGTGGAAAAAATAATATTATAAATTAATAAAATTATAATCTATTGTCATGACACAACACACAAGACAGAAAAATTATAATATGCCTCCAGGGATGGGATGCGTATAAGACAAGTGCAAGGCCATTGGCCAAGGGGGCAGGCCAGGCGTCAGGCCTGCCAGGCTGTGGATCCGAATCCCGATTTTTTTTAATTGGGAAAAAATTTGAAAATTTTTAATTGGGTAAAAATTGAAAATTTTCTAATTATTAATCGTGGCCCTTCATTTTAAATCTAATGGTCTATAAAATCATTTAAACCTTGGTAAAACAAAAGCCACCATTTAATGTCTAGGTTATACAAAAGCAGCCGACATTTTATAGACCATTAAATTTAAAAGGAAGAACCACGATTAACAATTGGAGAATCTTCAATTTCTGCTCAATTGGAAGGATCTCAATTCCCAGTCTGCCAGACAAGAAAAAAAAAAATTGAAGGCTATACTACAACGTTGCTTGTGCTTTGAAACTTTCTAATCTGTGTGAGTGGTGCACAGTACAATTTTCTAATCAAATTTCAAATTACCCAAATTTCTCTTCGTCCTTCTTCCTGCAAACCCAGCCCCAGGTACCCTTTAAATGTTCATTATGTTCTTATATAAATTCATGGCTTCTTGTAGAGATATTTAGATTTAAATTATTCTTTTAAATTAATTGTTTTAATATTTATATTGCTATTCAGGATTTACCGAATCATCGATTCAGCCTATTCTTGATAATAACTTCAACGAAAAATTGAGGTAGGTAAATATATAATTAAATTTTTAGATTTAGATTTAAATTATTCTTTTCAATTGATTGTTTTAATATTTATATTGCTATTAATTCAGCCTATTCTTGATAATAACTTCAACAAAAATTGATGGATGTAATTATGTAAATATGTAATTAAATTTGTAGATTTAGATTTAAATTGTTCTCAATTGATTGCTTTAATATTTATATTGCTATTAATTCAGCTTATTCTTGATAACAACTTCAACGAAAAATTGATGGATGTAATTAAATATTTAGATTTAGATTTAAATTGTTCTTTTCAATTGATTGTTTTAATATTTATATTGCTATTAATTCAGCCTATTCTTGACAATTGTTTTTATATTTAATTATTTATGAATATATATTTGTAGTTATCTGAGATTATGGAGAAAAACAACGATTCTATTGAGCTCCAATCAAATTCTAAACGACCTCGTGTTGAAGTAGATTTAGCAAATCTGCCCTCAGATCCTTGTTTTAGAAAAAAAATGTGTGATTATCATTCTAGTGATATAGACCAAATTCGAAGAGCATATCTACAAAAAGGAGCTTGTCAACCATTTGACCATGATTTTCCAAGAAAAAAGTTTGGACAAACAATGCGTCGTTTTAATCCAACATGGTTTAAAGAATATAAATGGTTGGAGTATAGTAAGGAGAAAGATGCTGCATATTGCTTATATTGTTATCTCTTTAAACCGGACATTGGAAATCAAGCAGGGGGAGAAACTTTTGTTACTGAAGGGTTTAGTAATTAGAAAAAGAAAGAGAAGTTCGAAGGTCATGTGGGGGCTCACAATAGTGCACATAATCAAGCTCGGCAAAAATGTGAAGCTTTGTTAAACCATAAACAAAGTATCATAACATTTTTTGACAAACAATCGGATCAGCAGAAAATGATATATAGGACTCGTTTGAATGCATCAGTTGATTGTATTCGCTTTTTACAACAACAAGGATTAGCATTTCGTGGTCATGATGAATCTAAAGGTTCAAGTAATCAAGGAAATTTTCGTGAATTGTTGCGGTTTCTTGCGACACATAATGAAGAAATTGACAAGGTAGTCTTAGAAAATGCTCTTGAAAATCATCAAATGATTGCACCATACATTCAAAAAGATATAGCAAATGCTGCAGCAAGTGAAACTATAGATGCTATTCTTAAAGATCTTGGAGACTCGTCATTTGCTATCCTAGTTGATGAATCCCGTGATATATCTATTAAAGAACAATTGGCAATTGTTTTGCGTTATGTAGATAAGCGGGGCCATGTGATGGAACGTTTTTTAGGCATTACACATGTTAACACTACCACAGCTGCAGAATTGAAGAAGACAATTGATTAAGTGCTTAGCAAACATAATTTAAGTATTAGCAGATTGCGAGGACAAGGATACAATGGAGCTAGCAATATGCGAGGTGAGTTGAATGGACTTAAAACACTTATTTTGAATGACAATTCGTCTACCTATTATGTTCATTGCTTTGCACATCAACTTCAACTCACTTTAGTTGCTGTTGCCAAAAATCACATTCAAATTGCAACTTTTTTTAGTTTGGTCAATAGTATCTTTAATGTTGTTGGAGCATCTTGCAAACGTCGTGACGTACTTCGTGAAAAACGAACTACTGAAGTAGTAGAAGCACTACAAAATAATGAAATGCCAACTGGTCATGGCTTGAATCAAGAAATGAACATAAAGAGACCTGGTGATACACGTTGGAGTTCTCATTATGGTGCAATTATTAGTCTTTTTACCATGTTTTCTTTTGTTATCGATATGGTTGAAGACGTAATTGAAGATGGTTTAAATTCTGAACAGAGAGCAGAAGCAAATATACTAATTCAATCACTCCAAACTTTTGATTTTGCTTTCAATTTACATTTGATGAAAAATGTTTTGGGGATTACAAATGAGTTATCTCAAGCACTTCAATGAAAAGACCAAGATATTCTGAATGCAATGAAGCTAGTTGAAATTTCAAAGCTACGCTTACAGGCTATGAGAGAAGATGGGTGGGATTCCTTATTTGAAGAAGTTTCTAAGTTTTGTACCAAAAACAATATTTTTGTCCCCAATATGGATGAACTTTATCAACCTCGATCACGACGAAAAGCTCAAGACATGAAAAATTCACACCATTACCATGTGGAGCTTTATTATACTGTTATAGATATGCAACTCCAAGAACTTAACAGTCGCTTTAATGAAGCAAATTCTGAATTATTACTCTGTGTTGCGTGCTTGAGTCCAGATGGCATGTTTGTTTCTTTTAACAAGGAGAAATTACTTCGTCTTGCTCAATTCTATCCGAATGATTTTTCAGCAGTTCAACTTATTACTTTAGACAACCAATTTGAAACATATATTGTTGACATGCGTTCTAGTGATGAATTTGCAACACTCAAAGGGATTGGATAACTCGCTGAGAAATTGGTAGAGATGAAAAAGGATGTCGTATATCACTTGGTTTATTCATTGGTAACATTGTCTTTGATTCTGCCAGTTGCGACAGCATCTGTTGAGAGAGCATTTTCAGCAATGAATATTGTTAAAAATCGTCTACGCAACCGAATGGGAGATCAATGGATGAATGATTGTTTGGTTACGTACATTGAGAAAGATATATTCAAGACTATCAGTAATGAAGAAATCATGAAGCGATTCCAAGGTATGAAGACTCGTCGAGGACAATTGCCTTAGTGCTAGTAGTGACAAAACAAATTGTAAGTTATATTTACATGTTTTAGAACATAATTAAAATTTTTGTTGAATTATTCATTTATTCAGCTTGTTATATTTTTGTTAAACTTTATTTTTTGTATTCATTTAAAAAAAAAAAAAAAAAAAAAAAACCCATGCCCCTCATGGACGAATTTCCTGGGTCCGCCACTGCTTCCTAGTTTAAAAACATTTATTTGTAATTGGTGTCTTTTAACTCATCTTATTAAATAACTACTATTTTATACTTTGCCTTTTAGATTGTGACTTAATGTATTAATTTATTTTTCCTCTTTCTCAAACAATATTTTCTTTCTTTACATCCATTTGTTGAATCCATTAATACAAATGTGATTTTGTAAGACAATACATTTTCACACCTATTCATCATTACATATGATTATACTTCAACCAGTAAAAGTAAATATATATATATATATATAGCCCCTGAATATGAAGAAATTACAACGTTACAAAAAAAGGCCATCTAAATAGAAGAGATTAAACGACATCCAAAACAAAAGAGAAAACAAAGTGACAAACTTCTCTTTTACCAAGGCTAAACGACAACATGTCTCTGATCTCTTTTTCTCTCTTAGAGTCACACTCATGCTTCAACTCTTCCTCTTCATAAGTATGAGAAATTAAGTAAGCGAGAGCAAAGTAATATGTCGATTCTCCAACTTAGAGAATGAAGGATTTGGCTTACGCGCTATAGCGTGTTGTAGTTTTTTCTAGGGTTCGCACTCAATTTTACATTCGCTCTCTTTCTCATAAAAAAAAAAAAAAAAGAAAAAAGAAAAAAAAAGAATTAAATATGTATTTATTTTACAACACCTAAATCAAATTAATTGGGGAAGAAAAGAGCAAATTAAAGCTCGACCCTACGAATTAACTTGATGGGGGTGAAAGTCACCGGTGTCAACATATATACTCCGAAGGCCATTTTACAAAAGCAACAATATGTTTAGCGGTTAGCCAAAGGGCATCACCTTTATGAGAAAACATTTAGCCAAAAGCCAATATAATTAAGCCAATTCTACCTCAAATAAAACCTCTAAATTCCAAAGAAGATAAATTAAATAATAATAATAATAAATAACCTTTATTTGAAGAACTCTCCATCCATATAAGTTCTACCAAAGTTAGTATGATCACTTGCATAGTTGCATGTGGTTGTGGTAGCTAGCTAGCTCGATCATTTTCTTGCTCGAACTTTCTGGTCTCTTCCTCGGTTGATCACCCAAGCTAGCCATGGCCAGCTGTTTCTACCACTTACTTGTACCACCTCTCATCCTCTCATCCTCTCCTTTTGTTTTCTTCTTCCCTCTGCGCGCTACTTCCATCTCCTTCCAAATTCCTCGCTTTGATAGCGATATGCCTGACATATTGTGTAGTGGAGATACAATGTCTTCTAACGGAGTCATTGTTTTAACAAATGTCAGTTACGCAAGTCGGGTCGGTCGAGTCACCTATGCTCACAACGTGCAACTCTGGAGCTCCGACAAGAAAAAACTCTCAAGCTTCACCACCCACTTCTCCTTCACCGTCGACACCAAAGGAAACAAGGATTATGGATCTGGGTTTGCATTTTTTCTTGCTCCCGTAGGTTTTCAATGTAAGAAATTCCATTTAAAGTATGTCCCTTATGTCACATATATTATTGTAAATTTGTAATTATAAAATTACGATGTTCAATAATTTATTCCAATTAAAGCTTATTGTGTAAATCAAATATTCTGAATTAAATTACTGATTTAATTCTTGTGGAACAAGTATTTGATTCCAATCAAATATTCTGAATTAAATCACTGATTTAATTCTTGTGGGACAAGAATTTGATTTCATTAATGATTTTATTTTTGTGGAATCAATTAGCTGTATTGATTTGATTTTTATTCCTTGATGGGAGGAATAATTAAGGTAACAGCTCTAATTGAGGGTCCCCTGACCTACCTATAAATAAGGCCTGTGTATTCCATCAATTGACACTCACTAGTAGGCATAGGTTAGAAGAACCTCTCAATATTTTTTTTTTTGTTTTCAGATTTGTTTCTGTGAAGCTGTTCTTCAATTGGCTTGAGCAAAGCATGGCTAGAGGTATTTATATAATTATTCATTCCGCTACTAATTTTATTGTCAATTAGCATTTAATTATATATCTTAATTCTTACATGTGGTATCAAAGCCTCCTTTAGGCCATATTTGCTCAGTCTAATTTTTAGATATGCCTGCTGTAAATTTGTATTTTTGTTTCAATAATATTCATTTTGTTCAATTAATTATTGAAACAAAAATAGCTTGAAACAAGCTGAAACCCAAGATATTTTTTATTTGTTGCACGGTCCTGTTGATACTTGTTTATGTTGAAATAAAATAAAGCTTGTGTTTTTACGTGAAGCTTGTATATGGATGTTTAGTTTTGGTTCATTTGGATACATTGTTCTGTTTGGACTTCAAAGCTAACAATTCTTGGTGTTTTTTGGGGACTTGACCATATTGTCCTTAGGGCTAGAGAGGGTGGTGAAAAGAAAGAAACCCACGGCCCTGTTAAAATTTTGTTGAGATAAAATAAGTACAGGCCATTAATGTTTGTAGAAAGAAGAGATGGTTGGCATCTCGAAAGGCCGTTCCTGTTATCCACACATCCAGTTAAGGCTTCCCACCCTTGGGGTGGATCTATAACCAACACTGGCTTTCCCCACCTGCAGTGCCGGTCTTTCCCCACTTGCAGCACCAGTTTTCCCCTACCTGCAGCACCGGTATTCCCCTCCCACCTGCAGCGGTTTTGGCCGCATAAAGGGTGTAACGGCCCCTTGCTGGTGACAATGGCCGTTTGCTGTTGGGTGGCAGCTCTGCGTGGCCGGCGCATTAAGGAAGTGGCGCCGATGGCCGGCGGATGGGGAAGAGGAAGGGGAAAGGGCGGCGGCGCTAGGGTTGGGTATTTTTCGGGTTGGGGAACATGATGATCCGGGTAGGATTTTTTTCAAACCCATTTGGAACCGGGTTTAGTGTTTGGGGCTATTGGGTATGGGTTTATTTTAACCTAAGCCCGATCCAGTTATAAATAAAAAAATAATAATAATAATAAAAAAAAAACTGGGTCATTAAGTGGGCTGACCCGTAACCCAATAAAGTGGTCCAACCCGATAAAGAAAGACCCAATATAATAGGCCATTCAGATTTTTTGTTTTGTTTTGTTTTGGTTTTTTTTTTTTTAAAAAAAAAGGGGGAAAACGTTTTGGGCCCTAGTGGGTTTAGAACTTGGGTTCTTAAGGGATAAAGGGCCTAATGTCACTTCAAGACCTTTAGGCTATTCAGATTATTATGCTTTAATGTTACATTTCTTATTCATCTTATGATTTAAATTGTTAAGTATTAAATTATTGTTTCTTTAATACATGAACTTGAGGATATATTTATTCTTTTATTTATCTTGTTTAAATATAAATTGCTTGATGCATGTACCTGAGAATAATTAACTAGGCCACATATGTTGGTAAATTTTTATAGTACTATCCAAAATTGCAATCGGAAAGCTCTGGCAAGGCAAGTCTTGGGACTTAAGTGTGCCATTGTGCACCCCCTCACTTACTTAGGACACTATCCAGTTGTACTTTGAAAAAATATTGTTTACCCACTGACATGTTGGTTTTGTCTTTTATTCTTGGGGACTTTAGTTTTGGCATCTATACAGTTATTGGATGTTAATGAAGTCGTGATTATCATAATAATTTTGGGAGAGCCACAGCATCCCGATTTTATAATGATAATTGCATCAAGACCATATATGTGAACTTCATAAAGAAAATTAACATCCTGTTGTAATTAATTCATAAATTTAATTACTAATCCTCACAGGGACGTTATTATTTTTATGACTTAATTAGAATAAGATGATAAATTTAACTTTAAAAATAAAATTTCTCTTAGGCCCACAGGTACGGAGAATTTTATTTATTAATGTTAAATTTATTAGTCCTATTAATAAAGAGTAAATTTCATGTATAATGTAACCTTTGCCCACAGGTAGGTTGAAATTTACTATTAAATTAACATTAGTTAATTTAAATAAATTTGATGTTAATGAAGTTGTAATTGTCATAATAATTTTGGGAGAGCCACAACATCCCGATTTTATAATGATAATTGCATCAAGATTATATATATGAACTTCATAAAGAAAATTAACATCGTGTTGTAATTAATTCATAAATTTAATTTGCCAATCCCCACAGGGACGTTTTTATTTTTATGAGTTAATTAGGATAAGATAGTAAATTTAACATTGAAAATAAAATTTCTCTTAGGCCCACAGGTACGAAAAATTTTATTTATTAATGCTAAATTTATTAGTCTTATTAATAAAAAGTAAATTTCATGCGTGATGCACCTTTGCCCACAGGTAGGTTGAAATTTACTATTAAATTAACATTGGTTAATTTAAATAAGGTTATTTCATAGCATTAAAGTATATAATTTTTCTTGGTTACTGGATGAATTCCTACTGCTTTAATTATTAGTATTTTATGTTCCAATAATTCTTAGTGGTAATTTTTCCTGACTGAAAAGAAAAATGTGCTTTTCACTTTGGGGTGTTTGGAGACTGAATTGGCGCTTCGTATGGACGAAATCAAGTATGCCACATGAGATTATTAAACATGAATGATAATAGTGATTTAAATCGCTTAAGTTTCAATGTTCATGAAATCTCATATCAAGGAAAGCGTTAGGGTTTTATTCCTTAATGTTTTAGGGCCAAAGAAAGGTCATTGAGGAACATTTAGTGAGTTCCAATAAGGCTTTGGCCTACACCCTAATAGAAAAGCTTTAAAGTAAAACCTTTTACAGTTTCAAAATGTGCCTGTGCACATTATGGAAATGAAGGACATAACAACTCATTATAAAGTCCCTAAATGTTGAGGTTTTTAGTCATTTTTATTCTCTCATCTAAATATGGTATTTTTTTTCAAATATCATGTGGCACACATAAGGATAATTGATAAAAAAAAAAAAAAAAAAAAACTTCTGATCATGTGTGTTCAAGAAGATGAGAGATTAAGACATGAGAATCCAGAAAGTTACTCATGTTAAGGGAAAGACCTTTATAGGCAATCATGTCTAATAGTTGATGAATGAGAACAAGGTGCCAACAAAGTATTATGGCAATTAAGATACTTGTTTCTTTTACACTAAGGAAAATTATAGGCATATAAAGAATGATTGAATAAAGTATCATAAATGACTTGAAATAAAGGAAATCTCATACACCTAGTGTGTCATGAATCTCTTTTATTGACTCTCCTAAGGACTATGTGGATTGAATTTGGTTTATTGGTCCACGTTGTCAACATAATGCAGGGTTTTCTAAATAATACTTGTTTACAATTGGAGGTTGTTGGGATTTATAGATTAATTTTTTTTTTTTAAAAAAAAAAAAATCAGTTACATTATTTTGACCTTAATAATGTTTTTTATATATTCCACAATTCTTTTAGAAATTTAATTTCTATTTTAGTTTGTTAAAATCAAGTTTGAATATTGTTAAAACTTTTGGGTGGAATATTAAATTAATGGTCTATTTAAAATTGATCTAGATCCCAATTTTTGAAAAATTAATCCCTGCATATAAATGTTGACATAAAGCAGAGTCTTATAAATGAGAAAATCCTCTATGTTATGGCATTGGAGATTGGAATATATCTCTATAAAGAATAAAATGTCGATAAATGATAGAGTTTTTATGACTCTTGAAATTTACTATCTTTGGTATTTATGTGGACTGCATTAAGGAAAAGCAGACAAACTATACCACTAAAGGTGCCAACAAAAGGATTTTTGAAATTCTCGAGATCATGTACAAGTGTAACCTTTTCATACTTCTTGCCTAAATGGTTAGAGATATCCTATCTCTTCCAGTAATAACTATATAAGGTTTATGTATCTCTATCTTCTAAATCATAAGGTTTGGGCATTAATGCTTCCAGTACCTATAAGGTAGAAGTAGAGAAACAAAACAAAAGAAAATCAAGATCGTAAGATCTGATAGAGGTAGATAGTATTATGGTAGGTACACGAAAAAGGGACATGAAAGGTAATGTTCTATTCTCCTAATGGAGTGAAGCTTTAAAAACCGCTGTGTATACATTTAACTCGATTCCATTCAGAGTTGTACATAAGACACCTAAATTAAGGAATGAATGGAACCAAGTTCAAATTGTTTACACATATGGGGTTGTTTTGCTATAGTGAGGATTTATAATCCACACCTAAGGTAATTAGCTTCAAGGACAACTAGCGAAATTTTATAGGTTATACAGTAAACTCCAAAGGGTTTAGGCTTTACTGTTCTTCATTTAGTCCTAGAATTGTTGAGTCTAATATTAAAAATTTCTAGAGAACGCTGAACTTAGTGGGAGTGCTTATCCTTAAGAGATTGAATTAGAGGAAGCACAAAAGTTGACTGAAGCCCCTTCACGTGAAAGGTGTTTGATTGTGCTTAAGAAAAATCAAATTGATTATCTTCAAGCACAATCGATTTCAAAAACAGTCAACTTATAAGGAACAAGTTCAGAATGAACCTACTCAGACTTTGTCAAAAGTAAATGAAGTAGGATTAAGAAGATTTTCTAGAATAAGGTGACCAACAATCTCTAGTGATTATGTTGTATACTTCCAGGAGTCTGATTTTTATGTCGGACCTAAGGACGATCCAAAATTTGTTTTCATATCTTTTTGGGTGGAGATAACTTCACATTGTGTTTCAATGCCATGAAAAAGGAGATGAAATCTTTGGCTAAAATTCAAGTCTGCAATCTTGTTGACTTACCAAAGGGAGTTGTAGCCATAGGCTGCAAATGGGTTTATAAAACCTAAAAGGATACTTCCGGGTAATATTGAACGATATAAAGTTAGACTTGTAGCCAATGATTTTACTCAAAAGGAAGGCATTGATTATCATGGTATGAGTAGCTCATTTTGTTTTAGAGCTATATCAAAAGGATGTGAAAAACAATTTTTCTGAATAAGGATCTTAAGGAAGAGGTGTACATAAGACAACTTAAGGAGTTTTATTAATAACAGTCAGAAAGCTTGCAAAATTAAGGATATCTATTAAGGAACTAAGATATGTCTCTCATCAATGGTATACAAAATTTTTACAAGGTTATTACCTCACATGGGTTTATTGAGAACCTTGTTAATCATTGAATATACCTTAAGGTCAGTGAGAGTAAAGTTACATTTTTTTTAGTCCTGTATATAGATAATATTTTGCTTGCAAGCATTAATTTAGGTTTGCTACATTAGGTTCTTCTCACTAAAGTTTTGGGAGAGATTCAGAATGAAGAACTATGAATCTTCAGTAGCACCTATTATTAAAGGGGATAATGTCCCAAAATGTATTGGAACAAAGGCAAATATTCCATGTGTATGCACAGGTCTACATTAGACCTGACATTGAAATAGCAGTTGGACTATTGGGTCAATATAGTATTGTGGAATATGCAATGAACCAAGAACTACAGTTTAACCTAAAGATACACTTACCATTTGGTGGTGTTTATTCAAGTTTGACTTTTTCTAAATGTGTAGATAGTAGAGAATCAACTTCAGTATATGTGTACTGAAGATGCAGTAAGCAAACTACAGTTGCTACATCCACCATGAAAGCAAAAAGTCATTACATGCTGTGAATTAATTACACAGGCATTATGGTTGAGACATATTTGTTAAAGGTCTCAAGATTGTCGATTTTATAGCTAGACCCATAAAGATCTTCTGAGTTAATTCTACTACAGTTATATTTTTTAAGAATAAACTGTGTAGAAGCAGAAGTACGTATATCGACATAAAGTATCACTATGAAAGAGAACATTAAGTGACAATAAATGTCTATTGAGCATATAAGTATTGAATTAATGATTGCGGATCCCATGACTAAAGGTTTACCGGTAAAGAAAGTATAAAGTCATGTGGAATATATGAGATTCATTAATTTATTTATGCTTAGTTTCTCTTTAATTGGTCTATAGACATAAAAATAATGTTATAAAGATTTTTGTGCGCATATATATTATTTTTATCCATGGGGATAAAATTAAGTTTGGACCCGAATGACTTATAAGAAGTTTGTTCATAAAGTACATTATCCATAAAGTACTCATTTAGGGACGTATTAGACATTGTGATACATGGAACGGACGGCTTATCATATGAAAGCTTTACCGCCATGATTAGTGTGTAGTATTCCTTGAATGAGTGGGAGGATTCCATGAATGCTTGGAATAAATAAAGTATTAGCCATATCATAGAATTGAACACCATAAGGAATTTATGTGTCATAAGGGCCAAGTGGGAGAATGTAAGAAATTCCATTTAAAGTATGTCCCTTATGTCACATATATTATTGTAAATTTGTAATTATAAAATTACGGTGTTCAATAATTTATTCCAATTAAAACTTATTGTGTAAATCAAATATTCTGAATTAAATTACTAATTTAATTCTTGTGGAACAAGTATTTGATTTCATTAATGATTTTATTTTTGTGGAATCAATTAGCTGTATTGATTTGATTTTTATTCTTTGATGTGAGGAATAATTAAGGTAACAGCTCTAATTGAGGGTCCCCTGACCTACCTATAAATAAGGCCTGTGTATTCCATCAATTGGCACTCACTAATAGACATAGGTCAAAAGAACCTCTCAATATTTTTTTTTTTTTGTTTTCAGATTTGTTTCTGTGAAGCTGTTCTTCAATTGGCTTGAGCAAAGCATGGCTAGAAGTATTTATATAATTATTCATTCCGCTGCTAATTTTATTGTCAATTAGCATTTAATTATATATTGAATTCTTACATTCAAATCCCACCGAATTCTGCCGGTGGTTTTCTTGGCCTATATAACACAACCAACAGCTCTTCTAAAAACCAAATTGTTCTTGTCGAGTTTGACTCTTATTCAGATGACTGGGATCCTAAATTTGAGCACGTGGGAATCAACATCAATTCAATTGCCTCAAACCTCTAAACCAGGTGGATTAATGCTAGCTTACACAGTAGAGATCCTGCTGAAGTATATATGGATATTGCTTATAATGGTACTACCAAGAATCTTACTATCTCTTGGAGCTAGCTACCAGCATACTTGTAATACTCAGGAAAATATAAGCCTCTCTTACCAAATTGATCCTATTGAAAATAACTCTGAAATGGGGCTAGTTGCATGGATTTGGGATCTCTTTGGAAGGGGAAAGTTTCTATGGGCTGTTGATGAGACGCTGGACATGGATCTCCAAGTGAAGCAGGTAGAGCGTCTAATGATTGTTGGGCTATGGTGTGCTCATCCTGATCGAAGTTTGAGGCCCTCAATAAGACAAGCAATTCAAGTTCTTAATTCAGAGGCCCCGCTGCCAAAGCTTCCTATGAAAATGCCTGTTGCCACGTATCATGTACCTGCAGAATCTTTGTGTCTAATAATCCCTCTATAACCAAGTCAAACCTTGAAGCTGGCCGTTAAATAGTTAGCGCGCATCTCTGCTCGTATGCATGTATATATATGTCGTATTCTGTATCTTGCCATTGAGTCAATGTTATGTTGGAGTAAGTTTGCAAATTCCTATGAAAATGCCTGTTGCCACGTATCATGTACCTGCAGAATCTTTGTGTCTAATAATCCCTCTATAACCGAGCCAAACCTTGAAGCTGGCCGTTAAATAGTTAGCGCGCATCTCTGCTCGTATGCATGTTTATATATGTCGTATTCTGTATCTTGCCATTGAGTCATTGTTATGTTGGAGTAAGTTTGCAAATTGCAATCTTTTCTAATGTTTCAATTTTTGTAGTTGTCTTTAATTTATCATTAAGTTTGCTAAAAAGTATAAAATGAAAAAAAAAAAAAGAAAAAAAAAAAGAAAAGAAAAAGACATTTCTAATCTAAAGAAAAAGGGAAACTTCACTTACTCCACAAATTTACGTGCCTTCTGTAAATACCTTCTATTGTTCAAAATCTCTCACTTTTATGTATTTAATTTTTATTTTTTTTCACTTTCAAAAAATCCTAACAGAGCCCTTCGCACGTGCCGCGCATATGAAATTTTTTTAACAAATTGCCTATTTTACCCCTGAACCCATTTGGACAGGCCACGTGTCTTTCTTATTTGCTTCTTCGTTTAGTTTTCTACCACCCTTTCCCTCCTCTTCTTCAGCTATAACTTTCTCTTCCTGTTTTGCTGGTGAGTCTTTATGGGCTTTCCCCTATGGCATTGATTTGTTTGTTTAAGTAGAAAAGTTAATTTGCTTTTCTTATTAATTTTCCTTCCTAGGATTCTCTATTTTCTTATGGGTTTATTTTCTGGGAGTTCGTGTGCTGATCCGTTCGCGTTTTTGTTGATCATATCTTGTGGCTTGAATAGAAAATTCTCTTCCGGTTTTTGGAGCTTCGAATTCCTCAATCTGGTTTCTTTCCAGAGCCCAAAAAAACACAAGTCTTTTTCGGCTCAGGAAAGAGGAAAAGCGGAAAAAAAACACACCAGCAATTGTAAAGAAACAGGGAAATAGAAACATGGAAATGATGAAGATGAAAAGGGTGTCCCTATCTAATCTATTTCGTTTGTCTTTTTAATCTCTTCCATGCCTAGCAACCCCCGTCTTGTCCCTCTCCATACTATCACTGCCAAAAATTTCCTTTCTACGCCTTTAGCATAACAGAGAGATTGAAAGAGCTTGAGACACGGTGAAAAAATGGTGACTGGGTGGAGAAGAGCCTACTGCACATCCATCCCCAAAGATAGAGAAACAAACAAAGTGTTATCATCAGAGAAGCATTGCGAGAATAATAGCGCTGTTCAGAGCCCAAAAATCAGCTCCAAATTCGGGTTTTTCTCCAACCCATCTACACCTCGCTTGCAGTCTTAGCCAGTCTCCAGCCCCAGCCTCTGGTGCCGGACCTCCGCCACCAATGCCTCACCCACTTCTTCGTTGCCGAACAGCCCAAAACTCCAATGCAAAACCTCAACCACCCCAAAGAAAAACAGCAGCCCAAGATTGTTCCGGCGAGGCCTCAAACTTTCCCTTCTACAGCCCAAGTCCCCTGCCCAGTCTTTTCAAGAACTCTCTCGCCAACTCGAGCATGATCGAGTTCGACTCGAGCGTGAACCCAAGTGCCGAAATCGAAGGTCTGTTTTTTTGTGACTTTCCTCTTCTTTCAAAGGATGAAATGGTGAAGAAGAGAGATTTAATCGAAGAAGCAAAGAAGAAAGACACGTGGTATGGGTTCAGGGGTAAAACGGGCATTTCGTTAAAATTTTCTAACATGCGCGGCACATGCGAAATGCTCCGTTATGATTTCACATAAAATTCTTATCGAAGGGGGTAAGTGGAAGGAAATTCAAGTTGGATACAATAAAGTGAGAGATTTTGAACAATAGAGGGGTGCCTGCAAAATACGCGTAAATTCATGAAAGTAAGTGAAGTTTCCCCAAAGAAAAAAGAACGAAAAATGAAAAAAAAAAATCAGAAAAAAAAAAGACATAAGTCAAAAATTAAGGGAGGCATTTGCAAGCCAATGGTAGATTGGGAGAACATTACAAATATAGTGGTAGTTAGAAAAGGGTAACCGGCCGGTAAGTGCACATTTTCGATATGACACCGAGGTGCTAAACATTATTCACTTCATTTTTTTTCAAAAATAATTAATATCAAAATATTCTCACTTTTTATATCACATTATTAATTACTTTTTATTACTATTCAAATAAAAAAATCACTACAAAATAAATTTTTTTTACTTTTCAATTCTACCTTTTATTTTGGGGTAACTTCATTGAAAACCCCTGAACTTTCACTCGATTTGACAAATCATCTCTAAATTTTAAACTCTCTCAATTTAGTCCCTTGAACTTTCAATTGCTTTCAACCCCTCTGTCAAATTTATCCATTATAAATACCAAAAAAGACAAAAATATCCCTGATTTTCTTTTTTTCTTTTTAAATAAAAAGATGTTTTGGAATTAAGGGTAAAGTTGGAATTTTATAAAAAAGTCAGGGGTATAAACGTCATTTAATGTTTAAAATCTGACGGAGGGGTCCAAATTGATTGCAATTGAAAGTTCAGAGGACTAAATTGAGAGATTTTGAAGTTTTGAGTGGTTTGTCAAATCGGGTAGAAGTTCAGGTATCTTCAGTGCAGTCACTCATTTTATTTTTTATTGGGGAAACTTCACTTTGATCCTCTGAACTTCCAGCCGATTTTACAAATCCCTCATGAACTTTCAAATCTCTCACTTTGAATTCCTGAACTTTCAATTTCTATCACTTTGGACCCATCTGTTAGTTTTCAACATTAAACTCAAACGGTTTGACTTTTTATGCTCATTATACCCCCACATTAAAACTACACCGTTTTGGGCCCCAAAACTACAACACCCACCGGGCCCAAAACAACGTCGTTTTGGGCATTAAAATTATTTATTTATTTTTTTTTAAAAAAAAAAAAAAAAAAAAAAACTAAAATATTTTTTTAAAAAAAGAAGATGAAGAAAATTGGGGTGGCTCCCACAACCCCCATGGCCAGTCTGGGGTGGTCGAACCACCCCCAAAAGCCCCCCCCCCCCCCCCAAAAAAAAAAAAAAAAACCCATTCACGGTTTTGGGCTTTTGGGGGTGGCCGGACCACCCTCAGGCCCTTGGGGGTAGTCCGGCCACCCCCAAAACCATTTTTTTTTTTTTTGACCTTTTGGGGGTGGTTCGACCACCCCCAGACCGGCCATGAGGGTGGCTCCGATTTTTCTTAGTTTTCCTTTCTTTTTTAATTTTTTTTATTTTATTTTGCCCCTTTTTTTTTTAAAGAAAAAAAAAAAACAATTTTAATGCCCAAAACGGCACCATTTTGGGCTGGGGTGTTTTTTTAATTTTTTTTTTTTAATATTTTTCATTTTCTTTTCTCTCTCTCTCTCTCTCTCTCTCTCTCTCTCTCTTTTTTTAAATAATTTTAATGTTCAAAACGGTGTCGTTTTGGGTTAGGGGTGGGTGCTGTAGTTTTGAGCATTTTTCAGAATTTCAAGTGGATTGGGTGAGGGTATAATGGACATAAAAAGTCAAACTGTTTGAGTTTAATATTGAAAACTAACAGAGGGGATCCAAAGTGAGAGCAAATTAAAGTTACAGGGTTCAAAGTGAGAGATTTGAAAGTTGAGGGGGGCTTTATCAAATTGGCTGGAAGTTCAGAGAATCAAATTGAAGTTTCTCCTTTTTATTTTACAAGCCTTGGTGTTTGACAAACACCACCTGAAAATCACCATTAGATCTAAAATTCAATGGTGATGCATCTAAAATATAATGGTAACTTAATTTCACTGCCATATCAAAGAATGTGCACTTGGGACTACTTGAACTTATTTTCTTTGTGGCTTCAAGGATATTGGATCAGCGGTTTAGACACTGCAGGGGACAACATTAGAAGGAAGGTTGACGGCTCTGTTTTGATTTTTCTTTTTCCAACTTTATACCAGCGAATTGTAGCTACCATGAAAGTCTCTTGGGCTTCATATCTAGTCTAACTTGTGAAGAGGATCTGCAGGCATGGCATCACCTCCTTTAGACTTCTTTACATGTAGCTTTTAATCTGGATAAGCCTACAGTGAATATTGATGGTTCTTTTATTTATTTATTTATTTTTTATTTATTTATTTATTTTTGGCTCTATTCAATGCTCGGATGAGGGATTTGAAAATAAAAATTCGGGAAATTCAAGTACTGATTTAATTTCTTTGTTTGGGTTAATAAAAGAATGATTTTGAGAATTATATGAAATTTTCAATTTGATATTTTAGGCATTTGATTCCCCACATAGAAGTATCGTTGTAAATCCTATTATGAGATGGCATAATTTCCATGCATGAAGAACAATCTTTTATTTTCTTATTTATTTATTTTTTATTTTAAGCAAATAAGGAAAGGGCTATAAGGGGGATCTTTCCCATTCTTGATCCAAATGGAAGAAAGAATGGGAGACCAATTGAAAATGCTTCCGAAAACTAAGTTGGAAGCAGCCCATCTATCTAACAAATGTGCTTGAACATTAGCACTTCTAGAAACTTTACTAGCTTTCCAGCTATGGAGAGATAGTAAGATATCCGAAATAATGAAAGCAAAGTTCCAATCCTTAAAGAGATTCGGATTTTTAATGGCTAAGATGATGTTGATTGCATCCCCTTCTAGAATAAGAGAGCATACCCAAAAGAAGCTGCTGATTGAATAGCTAAAAGAGCCGCTTGAGCTTCACCTATGGCAGCATTTGTGGTAGAAAGGTGCTTAGTAATTGCATGTAGGAACCCAATGAGAGGTCCAAATATTCGCATGTTGACCATTGGAAATGACTACGCAAGCCCTTTTTTCAACCACAGTTCTAGCTTTCAACAAGCCTTTCCACATCCAAGAGGAGGTGGGATTGAAAGTGGTATTAAAAAATTAATCAGAGCCTTCCTTAAGGTATTTACTCGTAAGAGTGGTCACTCAAAGCAGAGGTTGCTTAGAGCACTAGCGGCAGATGCCCTATATGTCATTCTCTTCCTTATGTTTAGGGAAAATTTCAAAAAAACACACCCCCATCAAAAGCCCTATATTTAACCTACATCAAAGGATATCTACAATGTTTTCCAATGCATTGGTGACTTTCATCTTCTTCTGCAATGGGGTCCACACATCACATCTTTTTCACATCTAAACCCAAATGCAAAACTCATCATCGTGTGATTTTCATGGTGGGTTTCTTCTGCAATGGGGTTTTGTCTTCTTCTCCATAATTTGACTGCATTTTTCAAACTCCTCTCATATAGCAGTTGATTCAAACTCTTCTCCTCCGAAACCCCACCTCAAAATTTCCCAAGTCGATAGCTGTTTTGATTTGCTTGTGTGAAAGAGGATTTGCTGGTATGATTTTTGTGGGAATAGAAAATTGTAAAAATATTAATTTAATAAATAGAGTCGAAATTTATATAATTGGATGTATGGATTCTTGTAAAGTTGATAGTTAAAGCTGACTCGTCAGCAAGAAAAAAAAATACAACCACACCTTATTATATCAGATTTTATTATTATTATTATTTTAATAAATTTAGAGGACAACTCAGAATGGTGGCGAGCCACCCCAGAGGGAGGTGGGGGTAGCTCGCGAGCCACCCCGGCCACTTTTGGGGTGGCCGCACTAGCCACCCCCAGGCCACAGGGTGGCCGGGTGGCTCGCCGGCCACGCCTAGTGGTGGCCAGCGACCCATCCCTTCAATTTTTTTTTTTTTTTTAAAAAAAATTAATTATTATTATTATTTTTTTAATATTTGGTATGATTTACTGTTCAGTGTGATTGCCTTTTTTTCTAATTAATCTTAGATTTGTGATGATATGCTTAGGTGTCACTTCCTAATTGGTGGACACATACGGTTGTTTGTGTGGCACCAGTATAAAAGTTCTTCTCATTTTATTTTTGTCCTGTTCGTTGCATGTTTCACATCTTGCCGACATGTCTTTATTTCACATCTCTTTACGAAATCAGTCACTTTTTTCTTTCCTTTTTCTTATCGTTTCAGCGTGTTGACGCCGCGAGGGATCTGCATAGAAGTCTTTCTCTATTTTGTTTACACTGACTATATATATAGACATGTCTTTATTTCACATCTCTTTACGAAATTACTCACTTTTTTCTTTCCTTTTTCTTATCGTTTCAGCGTGTTGACGCCGCAAGGGATCTGCATAGAAGTCTTTCTCTATTTTGTTTACAATGACTATATATATAGACATGTCTTTATTTCACATGTTTACAATAACGTGTCACACATTATTTATTAATCTTTCTTTGTTCTATCAAAAGATAAAGTGAAAAGTGAGAAAACACCAAAGAACAGAGAATCCAAAGAAAAAGCAGTGGAGAAAATGGACAAAGGAAAAGGAAAAGTTGTAGAAAAAGCGACGGAGAAAATGGAGAAAGGAAGAGTTGAGGAAAAAGCTGAAAAAACGGACAAATGAAAAGTTGAACTGCTTTGCCAAACAAAGCCTTAGCATTTCTCTATTCTTCCTCGTGTTTCTCGATGTGTCTCTCTTCCACTAGGATCTGAAGCACTCACCATAAGCTACGGCCCGTTTGCCAACAGCGTGGAACGGCATTGTAGCTAGAACGGTACTGTTCCAGCTACAGTACCATCCCTTAAAAAATGACATTTTTGTTTCTTTAAAAATAATAAAAAAATATATATTAAAAAACTTAAGAAAAAAAAAAAAAAAAAAAACAAAAAACAAAAACAAAAACAAAAAAAAAACGGAGAAAGAGATCGGGGTGGCTCTAGCTACCCCTTGGCCAAAATGGGGTGGTTGGAGCCACCCCCAAGGCCGGTGTGGGGGTGGTTCCCCACCCCCAGCCCCTTGGGGGTGGTCCGGCCACCCCCAAATACACCCGATCCCCCCCCCCCCGCCCCCCCCTTTTTTTTTTTTTTGACCTTTTGGGGGTGGCCGGACCACCCCCTTGGCCATGGGGGTAGTCGAACCACCCCCATACCGGCCATGGAGGTGGTTGGAGCCCCCCCTTGGCCAAAAATGGGGTGGTTCGGCCACCCCATTTTGGCCAAGGGGTGGCTGGAGCCACCCAGATCTCTTTTTCCCCCTTTTGTTTTTTTAAGAAAATAATAATAATAATAATAATTTTAATGCCCAAAACGACACTGTTTTGGGTTGGGGTGTTTTTTTTTTTTTTTTTAAAAAAAAGTTTTTTAATATTATTCTTTTTTTTTAAAAGAAAAAAAAATACCATTTTTTAAAGAATGGTACTGTAGCTGGAACTGGTACAGTGCCGTTCCACGCGGTTGGTAAACGGGGCGGAAAGCTGCCTCCTCTCTCTGAGTAATGGCACTCTTGCTGTTATCCTGTCCATCCATTCACTAAAACACACGCCCTAGTCCCACGTGTTTTGCTTCTCCAAACGTTGCCTTCCAAAACGTTTAGTCAGGCTTTACGTGTTTGCGACTTGTCGTTTTGTGGTTCACTCGGCGCGTTCGCGATTCCCGGTACTATCACTATATATTTTACACCGTTAAGTGCACGTGTCACAATTATATTGAGGGATTCGACTATTTTTTATATATATGAATATATGATACCCAGCTCTCTTCTCCTCCTCTTTCCCAAGCCATGGCCACCATTTTCTACAGCTTATTCAAGCTACAGGTACTCTTGTTTTTGCCTTTTCTTCTTCCCTCTGCAAATTCAGTTTCTTTCCAAATATCTCGCTTTGAATCCAACGCGTCCAACATACTCTATCAAGGAGAGGCTGCACCATCTCATGGAGCCATTGAGATGAACACACTCCGTTATTTCTCCCGTGTTGGCCGGGCCACCTATGCGGAGAGGGTGCCACTCTGGGACTCCAGTTCTGGAAACATCTCCGACTTCACAACACATTTCTCCTTCATCATTGACACCCTAGGCCAACAAACTTATAGTGATGGGCTTGCATTCTTCCTCTCTCCTGTTGGGTTTGAAATCCCACCGAATTCAGGTGGTGGCTATCTTGGCCTATTCAACTCCACAACCACGAATTCATCTCAGAACCAAATTGTTATTGTGGAGTTCGATTCTTACGCTAACCCGGAATGGGATCCTCCGGTTGAGCATGTGGGGATTAACAGCAACTCAATTGCTCCTGCCGTTTTCACACCTTGGAATGCCAGCTTCCACAGTGGAGACACTGCTCATGTATGGATCACCTACAATGCTTCTACCAAGAATTTGAGCGTCTCTTGGTCCTACAAAAGGACTTCTAGTTCTCAGGAGAATACTAGTCTTTCCTACCCCATTGATCTCTCCAAGGTTCTGCCTGAGTATGTCACACTTGGATTTTCAGCTGCATTTGGTAACTACGCAGAAAAACATACGCTTCTGTCATGGGAATTCAACTCAAGCTTGGATATAAAAGGGACAAGTGGAAAGAAAGAAAAAAATACAAGATTAATCATGGATCTCGCAGCTTCTGGTAGTGTTTTGATAGTTGGGTCAATTATAGCATTTGCAATAATATTCTGGAGGCATAAGCAAAAGAGAAGAGAAACAGCAGAGACAATGAACTTTACATTGATGAACAACGATCTACAAAGAGGAGTGGGACCAAGAAGGTTTTCTTATAACGAGCTTGCTTCAGCTACCCACAACTTTTCAAACGAGAGGAAGTTGGGTGAAGGAGGGTTTGGCGCTGTTTACAAGGGGTATTTAACTAATCATTTAGACATGCCAATCGCTGTAAAAAAAATCTCAAAGGGGTCGAAACAGGGGAAGAAAGAATATATGACTGAGGTGAAGATCATTAGTCGGCTAAGGCACCGGAATCTTTTGCAACTCATAGGATGGAGCCATGACGAAAAAGGTGAGTTTCTACTTGTCTACGAGTTTATGCCAAATGGTAGCCTTGATGCACACCTCTTTGGGAAGATGAGTCCTCTCCCTTGGGTAATGAGATACAAGATATCCCTTGGATTGGCTTATGCATTGCTTTAATTTATCTTCATGAAGAATGTGAGCAATGTGTGGTGCATCGAGATATCAAATCCAGCAATGTCATGCTAGACTCTAGTTTCGTTGTCAAGCTTGGTGACTTTGGATTAGCTCGGCTTATGGATCACGAGGTAGGTCCCCAAACAACTAGGTTGGCCGGAACTTTAGGATACATGGCTCCAGAATACATAAGCACAGGTAGAGCTAGTAAAGAGTCGGATGTATATAGCTTTGGGGTTGTTGCGTTAGAAATTGCTACCGGAAGAAGGTCAGGTTATCCTATTGAAAAGGATTCTGACATAGGGTTGGTCCAATGGGTTTGGAATCTTTATGGGAGAAGAGATCTTCTTTTGGCCGTGGATGAGAAGATGCAAAATGAATTTGACGAAAAACAGGTGGAGTGCTTATTGATTGTTGGACTTTGGTGTGCTCACCCAGATCGTTGTCTCAGGCCCTCCATTAGGCAAGCAATTCACGTTCTTAATTTTGATACAACAACACCAAATCTTCCAATACAGATGACTGTTCCTTTGTATCTCCCTACAGTCAGCTCTGGTGTACCTTTGATAACTACAAGCCTTGAAGAGGGTCGTTAAACAAGGGAACCATCTTGGTTTGTGAAAGTACTATATATATGAAGATCATCAGCGACTACAATACTCTCTAGATCTTCTCTAGAATTCTCTCCTTGGTGGCTTATCCTGATCAACTTCCATTGCAGGTGATCTCTCCTCTTCTTCTTTTAGAAGTCTCTCTTTGCAGCTTTGTTTACCCATTTAACGAGTCGCTCGAACCTTTGTTAAGATTGGCGGACTTCGTCCCTGTATGTAAGCATTTGGGTGTTCATTGG
The DNA here is from genome assembly GCF_965113065.1 of Corylus avellana. Taxonomy (NCBI): domain Eukaryota; kingdom Viridiplantae; phylum Streptophyta; class Magnoliopsida; order Fagales; family Betulaceae; genus Corylus; species Corylus avellana. The sequence goes on along the minus strand of NC_142490.1, from coordinate 2,447,062 downwards.
ATGCACAGTAAGAACATTATCTGATTTGGTCTAAGCGTGTGCTTTGAGCGTCGACATTGAGAGTTTGTATGTTGTGAATCCATTAGAGAAAGAGCTCCCTGTTAATTAGTACGTAAGATTTGTGTGCTTGTTTATTTACCTCTTTTTACCAATGTTTCTTTTAAACACTGTTAATTTTATTATTTTCGTCGTTTGTTTTAGGTGCAGCTAAATTCTTAGCCTTTCAATAAAAACGTTAACGTTCTTGTCGTTTATTATTAAATCCCTATAAACATATAGAATTCCTGACATTGTGGTCTAAAAATATTTTTTCTATCATTATTCTTAATATAAAATTATTGAAACTTAAAACTTTTAAGATGAATGTCATGTTTCAAATCCATATATTATCTCTTATTATCTATCGCAAGCATATTGGTTGGGTCAATGCATGCACAAAGACCAATATTAGAAGTTCATATATACCTAAAATGAAAAATGTAAACCATCCGGGATAAAGACATGGCTTACTTTAGTAAAGCAAAATATAATGTTGAGAGTTTCTAAAATTGTCTTTGAAAACATTTATGTTGTAGTAGGAAATTATTAAATCAATGTGTCGCATGCAGTGGAGGATCCAGGAGTTTATTCTACCATGAGCGTCAATAAAATAATAAAATATAATGATAAAATAAATTTTTTTCTCTTTATTTATTATATTTTTATTATAATATGGTAAATACAATAAAAAAAATAAAATTATACCACAATATATGTATCACAAAAAGTATATTTATATGCTAAATTGATATATTAGTTACCATGTAAGCACTAGTACAAAAGTAAAAGAAAATACAAAGTGCCTAAAATTGTATTTTATGCAGTCTTGGAGAAACAAAATCATCAAGTATCAAATCTGAATCGAAGCTTTCAGTAATTTTCCTTTCAATGTAGACAAGTAAATTATCTTCAAGAAATTCATCTTCCATTTTGTTACGAAGTATTATTTTAATAATTGTTTACTTCTCATACTCTAATGATATTATAATAAAATTATTAGCATATTCCGATAACTATTAGCCTAAAATGAATTAATAAAAAGAACCAATCTAAGATTGGCAATAATCTTCTGAAATTCATTGATGCTTGACAAAATCCCAAAGTACATAAAACACAACAAAAAAATAATACTGTTTTAGAATAAGATAAACAAAATGATGAAAATGAGAGATATATCTCAATTAAAAAACTTAAATTATAGGGGAAAGTTCACATAACCCCCTCAAACTACCACTCAATTGACAATGTCCCCCTCAAACCTTCAATTGTGATAATGTCCCCTCCAAACTATTAAATTTTTTCAATGTTCCCCCCAATGACGAAATTACCCTTAGTAAAATTTTTTTTTAAAAAAACTAAAACTTCTAGAAAAAACCTAAAACTAACAAAAAAAAAAAAAAAATCCAAACGGCCATTTTTTTAAAAAAATCAATTTTATAAGAAAAAAATTAGAAAAATTAAAAAACTTTTGATTTATTTTTTTATAAAAATTGAAAATTTTCGTTTTTATTTATTTATTTAATTTATTTAAATAAAAATTTACGTTTAAAAAAAATAAAATTTTCATTTAATAAAATGAAAATTTTTGTTTTTTAAAACTAAATAAAAAAATAGTTTGTTTTTTTAAATAAAAATTTCCGTTTTAAAAAAAATTTAAAAAATTTTTGTTTTAAAAAAATTGTTTTTTAAAATATATTATTTTTAAATTAACATTTTTCGTTTTTTAAAAAAAATTAATTTTTTGTTTGAATTTACAGGGGTATTTTTGTCTTATTGAAAAATCTATAGGGGCATTTTTGTCTTATTGCTAGTCTTGGGGAGGACATTGACAATGTTTTGGTAGTTTGGAGGGGACATTGTCACAATTGAAAGTTTGGGGGGCACATTGTCAATTGGGTGGTAGTTTAAGGGGGGTATGTGGACTTTACTCTAAATTATAACCAAGACAAATTAAGGGTACTGTTATAACCAAGACAAATTAAGGCATTAATGGCTTTAATTATAAAGTTTACTCTCAACTTATTCGGTTGGGTACTTGGATTATGACAAGGAAATGCCAAATATTAATAAATAAACATTAAATTTCTTGATTTTTTTTTTTTTTTTTTTTTTTTTTTTTTTTAAATGTGAAACCAAGAAACCGAAATAGCTGAAGGAGTTTTTTTTTCTTTTTTTCTTTTTTTGTAACAAAATTTTGTTACCTAGGTCAGTAAACAATTCATGCCAGAAAAATACTTTAAAAAAAAACTTTTAATTTCTTTTTACTAGGGGCGACCGCCCCCAGGCGGTCCCACTTCTCTCCGCCACTGGTCGCATGCCAACTTTTGTGGGTTAACTCCACAATCAATCTCCACTATGCGGGTCAACTTCTGTCACTGAATTTGACAATTCAAAACCTAACAAATCTGTTTTAACCATTTTCTTGTTGCTCCATTGTATGATACAAAAATAAAACTTGACCATTAGATCAATCTGTCGTAATCAAGTTGTTATATGTATATGACCTCGGTCGGCTCAATGGCTAGGCCATTGAGGCGGTAGCCTAAGGCCCTAGTTAGTAAGGCCTACAAATTTTTTTAATGAGGCCCAAATTTTTTTTTTAATAAGGCCTAAAAAAAAATTTTTATTTTATTTTAACTCAAGGAATAATTTTTTTTTTTTTTTTTAAATAAGGTCCAAAATTTATTCTCATAAAAATTTAAGGCCTCTGAAATAAGGCTCCAATATAATAAGCCCATTGTAAAATAAGACCAATTAACCCAAAAAAACTAATATGCCACATCAATTTTTTTGGGCAACTAGTTTAAAGTTAAACTTAAAAGTCATGAAACAACGATGAGAATGAAAATAATAATAATATTATAAAAATATAATAATATTATTAAAATAAATATTATTTAATTAATATTTAAATATTAAAAAAAAAAAGATCTAACTTCAAAATTTCGCCTAAGGCCCTCAAATACATTGAGTCGGCCCTGTATATGACACATAATTTGGAATTAGTGTATATCTAATTAATGATCAATTTATATGGATCTCATCGTTCACACTATATATTTTGCAGGCAATAGATCAGCATCAAATTTGTCTTTATATTAGCACGAATATAATTCTCTTCCAAAATTGAAACGATGTGCACCATAAGAAAAAAAAAAAAAAAATTGATATTATATAAGCCTCGACGTATGATCATTCGAGTGCCACTTCAATGCAAAAGCTCTTCAATTCTCCTTGTCTCTCTTTCCCAAGCCATGGCCGGCCACCATTTTCTATAGCCTATTCAAGCTACCACTCTTCTTTTTGCCTTTTCTTCTTCCCTCTGCAAATTCAGTTTCTTTCCAAGTACCTCGCTTTGAATCCAACGCGTCTAACATAGTATATCATGGAGATGCTGCACCTTCCGTTGGAACCATTGAGATGAACAAAGTAAATTATCTATGCCGTGTAGGTTGGGCAACCTATGTGGAGAGGGTGCCACTCTGGGACCCCCACACCGGAAATGTCTCCGACTTCACAACTAATTTCTCCTTCATTATTGAGACCGAAAGCTTTGGTTCTGTTTATGGTCATGGGCTAGCATTCTTCCTGGCTCCTGTTGGGTTTGAAATCCCACTGAATTCAGCAGGAGGCTTCCTATTTTCAACACCACAACCAGCGATTCATCTAAGAACCAAATTGTTCTAGTGGAGTTCGATTCTTTTGTTAACTCTGAATGGGATTCTCCGTTTGAGCATGTGGGGATTAACAACAACTCTATCTCTTCTGCCGTTTACAACTCTTGGAATGCTAGTTTACACAGTGGAGATACAGTAGATGCATCGATTATCTACAACGCTCATACAAAGAATTTGAGAGTTTCTTGGTCCTACCAAAGAACTTCTATTTATAAGGAGAATACTATTCTTTCCTACCATATTGATCTCTCCAAGGTTTTGCCTCAATGGGTCACAATTGGATTTTCAGCTGCTACGGGAATGAATGTAGGGCGTCATACGGTTCTGTCATGGGAATTCTGCTCAAGCTTGGATATAATTAAAGAGACAAGTGGAAAGAAAGCAAAAGATACAAGATTTATCGTGGGTCTGACAGTTTCTGGTGGTGTTTTGATAGCTGGGTTGATTGTAGCATTAGCAATATTCTGGCACTACAAAAAAACAATTTTTTTATGACAGGAAATTTCTGACGTGTTCTAGTGTCTGACACGTCAGAAAATTTTTCTGACGGGTCGTTTCTGACGCGTGTCGATTGTCAGAAACATAGATGTCAGGAAAAAAAATTTTCTGACGTGTGAGTGGGTAAAACGTCAGAAAATTCTGACGTTTTACCCACTTACACGTCAGAAATATTTTCTGACGTGGCAGTTCTACCACGTCAGAAAATATTCTGACGTGGTAAAGCTCCCACGTCAGAAAATTTAGTTTTTTTTTTTTTTTTTATTTGTTTGTTGAATTTATGATTAATTGCTTTTTTGTTTGCACCTTTCAATTTGTTTGATGTTGTTTGATCTTGAATTTTTGGTCAAGAAATTTGCTCCACTGCTTTGGTCATTGAATGATTTGCAGCCACAACATGGGTCGTCGAGAAAGCTTTTTTGCCAAGAGGCCTTAATTGCATCTCCTTTTTCGAAATGTCAAGGTTTGACTGGAATTTGACAGTGTTGTTGATCTTAGATTAATAGATAGAGCCACAGAGAACCTGTCCGGCCAATTGCTACCACTACTTCACCAACAACCGTAGCCAGCACTTCCATGCCTACTGTTTTGCTATGTAAGCTTAAAAAATGTACTACCAAAGAACTGCAGAAGAACACTAGAGTGTACATTCAGAAAACGGAGGAGCTCTTGTATATATACCTGTGAGGAGCTCTTGTAGGAGCTAGAAACGGAGGGAGAGAGGACGACGGCCGGAGATCGATGGCGGAGAGACGGTCGGCGGGTTTAGCTGCGGAGGATCGGAGACTTCGTGAGAGAGAAACTACTGAGCTTGAGAGAGAGTATATATATATATATATATATATATACGGCTGGTGGGTGGAGAAGAGAAAAAAAAAAAAAAAAAAAAAAAAAAAAAAAAAAAAAAAAAGCTTGATCAAGCTTCAGCTATGGCGGAAGAAAGAAAGAAAACGGAGAAAACAAGAGAAAAAGAAAAAGCTGAGAGCTATACCTTGGGCAGTGGTCTTCCAGCTGGGGGACATAAAAGATATATAAAAAAATAATGAATATTCAAATATTCAAATATTCAAAGCTGAGAGATGGGACGTATGCGAGCGGGGATTCCTGAAGCCTTCGCTTAAGGGGATTCCTGACGTGGTATTTTTACCACGTCAGGAAATTCTGACGTGCCAGGTGTCGCACGTCAGAAATTTCTGACGTGCAACACTTGGCACGTCAGAAAAGCTCTGAAAAAAAAAATTATCTGCACATATATATATATAAGTTTAATTTATATATATATATATATATATATATATATGTTCTGACGTGGTGTTCTACCACGTCAGAATTCTCTGACGTGGTAGTTTGCCACGTCAGAAAAATTCTGACGTGGCACACCACCACGTCAGAAATCTTCTGACGTGGCTGTCCTCTGACGTGGCACATCGACACGTCAGAATATTTCTGACGTGGTAAAAGTTGCCACGTTAGAAAATATATAATTTTTTTTTTTAAATTGTTAAAAATTTTCAGACGTTCCAATTTTTAGCACGTCAGAATTTTTCTGACGTGTTAAAACTGACATGTCAGAAAATTCTGACGTGTCACTGTTCACACGTCAGAAAATTAATTTCTGACGTTTTAAAATTAATCCGTCAGAAATTTTATGACGTGACAACAAAACATGTACTGTAGCCACGTTAGAAAATGCCATTTTTTTTTGTAGTGTGGAGGCACAAGCAAAAGAGAAGAGCAACAACAAAGACAATGAACTTAAAATCGATAAATGACGACCTAGAAAGAGGAGCGGGACCAAGAAGGTTCTCTTATAGCAAGCTTGCTTCAGCTACCTACAACTCCGCAAAGGAGAGAAAGCTGGGCAAAGGAGGGTTCGAAGCGGTTTACAAGGGGTATTTAACTGATTTAGACATTATAATTGTTGTGAAGAAAATTTCAGGGGGGTCTAAACAAGGTAAGAAAGAATACATCATTGAGGTGAATATCATTAGCCGGTTGAGGCACTGGAATCTTGTGTAGCTCATAGAATGGTGCCATGACAAAAGTGAGTTCCTGCTTGTCTACGAATTTATGCCAAATGGTAGCCTTGATGCTCACCTCTGGCTCTGGGGTAAGAGGAGTCCTCTCTCTTGGGTAGTGAGATACAAGATATCCATTGGGTTGGCCTCCGTGTTGCTCTATCTTCATGAAGAGTGGGAGCATTGTGTGGTGTACCGGGATATCAAATCCAGCAATGTGATGCTAGACTCTAGTTTGAGCGTGAAGCTTGGTGACTTTGGTTTAGCTCGCCTTATGGAACATGTCAATAATTTTTTTAAAAAAATTTAATATATTTAAATATTTACTTTATATATATAAATTAAAATTTTGTTATAACTAAATTTAATTTTTTGATATTTTATAATGTAATATATATATACACTAAGAAAAGTAATATATTAAGAAAAGTAGAGGCTTAGAGAAAATTAAGAAATCTAATTCTTTTGATTTAATTAATTGTGGATACTTAACTAGCTTGCGGGGTTCTAACACACAAAAGGTTGATATAACTTTGAATAATTTAGTATGATAAACCAAATTTTATTAATATTTGAACTGTCTTTTAAATAAAACTATGATAATATAGTTAGGAAATTGCCTGGTATGCAGTACTCAAGGTTCATAAAATTGTATGATTTTCTCTCTAATGTATTTATATTATCAAATTCATAAGATGGCATGGCATCTCCAATAGATGTTTAGGACATTGACTGATAAGATAAGTGCATGCCTCTCTCATCGTGCAAGCTACGCGCAGCTAGCAATTAGACTACCTTAATGTAGGATAATGACATTTAAAGTAAAATTAAAATAATTAAAAAAGAAAGAAAGAATTGATAAATTAAAAATCAAATTTCTAACCATCTTTTAACAATACTCATATAGTGGGGTGATCAGTGATGAATATACTAAATTAATTTGTAGAACGAAGTAATCGATTAAATATGTCATATATGTTTATGATTATTTCTTCAAGTCCATAGTTATTTTCAAAAGGATCTCTATATCTAGCTAGGTCTATATATATATACTTAATAATTATATAATTAGTTATTTGGAATAGAATATATTAATGGAGGGAAGCATATTGCATGCATGCATCATGATCATTATATAATTAACTTAACTTTATTAATTATATAGCTCGTAGCATGTACATGCAATATATTTAATTCTAATGAGAACAATAATTAATTAGAGAGAGAAAAAAAAAAAAAACCAAGGATCGATAATCCGGTGCACATTATATATATATAATTAATTAGTTTGCACAAAATTTAATTAATTATTAAATAAAATTATTCACCTCTCATTATTTATTGACCTGTGAAATTTCACACGTCATAAAATATTGACGTGTTAAACTAGCGGGTCAATAATTTTCTGACGTGACAATTTCACAAGTCAAGAAATTCTGACCTGTGAAATTGCCAAGTCAAGAAATTTTGGCATGGTGAAAATTTTTATTGATGTGTGAAATTGCCACGTCAGCAAATTTCTGACGTGGCAATTTTACACGTCAATAACTACTGACGTGTTAAAATTTAACACGTCAATAAAATATATAATTTTTAAAGTTTTAAAATCCTAAAAAATTTATTGACGTGGCAATGTCTAACAGGTCAGAAGTTATTGACGTGTGGATATTGCCAGGTCACTAATTACTGACCTCCACGTCAGAAAAATACTTATTGATGTCAATAATTAGTGACGTGGCACAAATTTGTGTACTATAGCTACGTCAGGAATTGATAGTTTTTTTTGTAGTGATGGCCACCCCCAAACTCATAAGGGAAAAAAAAAAAAAAAAAATTGAAGGTAAAAATAATAATTTATAAGTTTTTTTTTTTTTTTTTGGCATATTAGCTCCTAGTAACACAATTTATTAGCCTTTGGCCTCTACCTATACTAAATTATGTCTCCATCCCTGACACCAAGCAATGTTGCCTTGAAATTCGTGCCTCGTTAGAGACATCAATCTTCAAGCCTTGAGATCCATTTTTCGTCAAACGGGTTGATTCATCGATCTTTACAATTTTGTCTCTCGCATTTCCCCACATTTTTCCTCTTACTTCGCATATTCGCACCGAAACCATCTTCCTCTTCTAACTTCCTCTTGAAACCCTACCACAAATCTATCTCTCCTTTCCCCAACTCCACACACATAACCATAACACTCTCTCTAGTTCTTTCTATATACTTATGAAAAAAAAAAAAAAAAAAAAAAGTAAGGTACACTATGCTAAGTAGTTTGTATAGAGGCACAGAAATATAGCAGCATGTGTCATTGCACGATTGACTGACACGGGAGGACTGAAGTCATCGTCCGCCAATCGATGGAGGTCTTGCCACGCTTTATCGGGTTAATTAGTCCAATGGCAAACAATCTTTACCACCAAGTGTCTGCCCAGAAAAAGGTTATCTGATTAGAAAAGCCGTATTTTTACCATTTATGGGCTTGATATCAGTTTAGATGAAGACCTAGTACTTTACTGTTTGCATTAACATAGTGCTTAGGCGGCTGCTAACGCACCAATAATCATAAAGGTCTGGTGTCTGTCTCTAAACACAAGTTCCTATTGGCTAAGCCCACGTGAATGCGATTTGTTAAACCATTAAGATTCGATCTGCCCTTGAATTAAGGAGACACAGATTTCAAAGATTAGACTAGAATAATCCCTCCAACCACGAGCTAATTGGCCAGGTGTCAATCATCAGAAAATCATATATCTGTACAATTGTACACACACCAAGAAAAAGGCGATTTTGCTTATATTTCCATCATGTTTATCATCCCAACAAGGGATTATGTCGCTTCACTCAGCCATAATACAATTGAAAACTACTTCTTTTTAGTTTGTGATGAAAACTGCAGTGACTTAAACTATGAAGAGAGCACATGAGGTTCATCATAACTTTCATTTCCCATATATATTTGGCTTTTTTTGGGAAGGAGATGTAATGTCCCTCTGATGCCTCATTAAACTCACATGCTCATGAATTGGGCAGAGTTGCTCTTCACGTAATGCTTGACAAAACGTGCATGGATGAGTTTTAATGTCTGGCTCGAAGAATGTGAACATATATATTCCTATACACCATTGCCATTTCACACTTTAACCTAGCTAGCTCCCATGTTAGGGTTAATTTGTCTTTTTAAGGTATTTCTTTTTAACCTAGCTAGCTCCCATTTTAGGGTTTTGTCTCTTATACCTTTTTCTCTTCACTCCAAAAAGTGTTTCAATTGTGCCCTATCAAGTCCAAAACATAATTGATAGACATCATGGGCATGCTGCATATATATATCGTCAAAATACTTAATTTTAGTTTTTAATTATTTTTTTCCTTCATATAATTTAATTGTGTTGGAGATTTTGTATCTCTTTAATTTCTATAATTCTTCTGTAGCTCATGTGGAAACCACGTACGGTTGTCTCAACAGAGATGTTATAAGATTAATGTTGATAAAATTTCATCACCCATGCATGTCATGTCTCTTTTGGTGACAATGAAAGCCAGTTTGACAAGCATATATGTAGGGGATCTGCGCTGCCAAGATTCTTCTTGCTATCTAAAGGAATATAATTAGCAGATGTAAAACGTCTTCATTCTTGCATTAATACAAGATTATGAGACAATTAGGATCACCCCACTTGGTGGTGGAGAATAAATCATACCTTAATTTTCAAGCACATCAATCATGCACGAATATAATTCTTTTGAAATCTTTCAATTTTGTGAACCTAACAGAAAACAAAGTTGGATCTGTTTCTCAAAGTGCTCCAACATTATATATTGTCTATGCTACATTAATGTTTTGACGAGCTTAATGTCTCTCAATTGGCTTCCAATTGAAGTGATGCTCAAGATTAGAATGATACTATACATCCTTAAATTAGCTAGGTCCGTACCATTGGGTAAAGTTTTCTACCTCAATATATCATATATTAGTAAAGATACCCGGATTTCTGCTCCAGGGCTTAATTCCTATCAGCTAGTGGGAAAAGAACAATTTCTTCTTTGTCTTTTTGAAGATCTGAATGGTATATTTGTCCTGCACAGTGCACATGCGATGAATTAATGATCTTACCTTTGCTGAACGAGCCTAGCTAGTGTTTTGGTTTTTGGGATCAAGAGACCGAAAACAACCAAAACAAAACAAGTAACAGTATATAGTTAAGAGTGAAAATTCATACCATCTAGAGTGGTGGTTCAGTGACTCAAGAAATTTTTCAAAGTAGTTAGGTAAACATTAGGACATGGGTTCGAATCACGCAACAAAAATCTCCATGACTTGAGGGAGCGAGTGCGGTTTTTATTGTCTAAGCTTCTCATATGTGACTCCCAACGGATATACACTGGTATGGTCACACTCAAGTAGAATAACTACAATTAGTTTCTTTTGCTTACTCTTTTGTTTAAAAAAAAAAAGTAACAATTTGTGTTCGCGTTCGGATTGTGTTAAAGTATAGCTAAGTATAAGACTCCATTTAATTAAATGGGTAAGACGACTCAGACTCTTAACACTAAATTACTAATTTCATATTAAAGTCATATCAAATTTGTAAATTGTGTAAAAGAAAAAAAAATAAATAAAAAAAATCTAACTATAAATATATACTATATAGGCCCAACTTGGCGAGAAGACACCCTTCCCTTAGATCTGTACGCTGCTGAAGCTACTAATTGAACTGGAAGTCTGGAACGCGCCATGTCTTCATGGCAACTTCTAGCATGGGCCATTGCCTACAAAGCCCGACTAATTTAGAGGTCTTGGACCCTGTGTCTAGGTAGATCCGGTTTGGTTAAGCCGATACCATGAATATTGATGGTTCTTTTTTTTTTTCTTTTTTTTTTGCTCTGTTCAATGCTCGGATGAGGGATTTGAAAATAAAATTTCGGGAAATTCAAATACTGATTTAATTTCTTTGTTTGGGTTAATAAAAGAATGATTTTGAGATATGTGATACCCATATTGTAAATTTTGATCACACAAGGTTAACATTGCAAAACTCGTGACGTGTGAGATTTAAGTGAAGTTTTTCCTCTGTGTTTTTTTTTTTTTTAAAAAAAAAAGAATTGAATAAAAAGAATAAATAACATGGCATACTAAACAATATTACCTAAGAGACTTAATAATAATAATAATAATAATAATAATAATAATAAATACCTAAGAGATCCACTCCGAACATTAGGAGTTAAAACAAGTCAGAAAAAAAAAGACAAGACTCACTGATCTTTTAAGAGAAGTTAACTTTACGCCTTAAAATATTTATACTACCTTGACATTTTTATCTCTAAAGTTAAATTGTGACACTTTAATCTCTACAAATTATCAAACCATGACACTTTTCACTTATCGTCAAGTTTTTCCATTTGTTTGGACAAGCTTAAACGATATCCTAGCCTGTAACATTTTCGTGCTTCCAGAAACGTTTTGAAGACTTTATTTTTTTTCTTCTTCTTTTTATTTGTGCTCAGGGGCGGAGCTAGACAATTAAGATTGGGGGACAAGATGTAAAAATTTAGTTTTTGGAGGAATATTTCATAAAAATTCATAAATTTTAGGAGTAAAATTTTAAAATTTTTCAAGGACCTGAGTAGGTCCGCCCCTGTCTATGCTCCTAAGCTTGGCCTAGAACCATCAAACTTTTCAATTGTCACAAAGAAATCATAATATGCTAAACCCACTGCCACTGGACTGGACTTCGATATCTTGCAATATGGTCTCCGTCAGTCCAAGTATACTTCTTCCATTGATGAATTCTCAGAAATTCATCAGTCGCTGGTTTCTTCCATACGGTGAACAGCAACATATATAATTAATATTATATCACCTTTAATTTCCATCAATATTTTGAAAAAGGAAAATTGCTACATTAATTAAGGTTCTGATTTCTGAGAAATTTCCATGAAGAAGAGTCTTTTCTAATACAAATGCTAACATGTGCAACCAAGTACACTCTAGAATGCGGTGCATATGCACCCGACCACGATGTAGAAATAGGTGGAGATATTCAAATGCAATACTATTTTCGGTCGAAATGATGTTTCAAGGACATGCATTTAGAAAATTGTTGTGAGAATACAGCCAATTTTTGAAACTTCCATGTTAATTACTTTAACACCAAGCTAGGGTCCAAAAATCAGGACTCTACGTACCCACGGAATGTGAGGGGGGCGGTAGAACGCGGTTTTCAGCAGAATGATCGAAGTCATCAGGAAATTAATCCAAGCTAGCTAGCTACACTAAACGCCATTAATTAAATCTCCACACAAAAAAACAAAGAAAACTTATGGAAAGATCTATCACGATAGTGATCATCATGCATGACTTTGACAACAATATTGTCACCCCAATGCATGTTTGCCCATTTCTTGTCTTTCATCTTTCAATTTTTTTTTTTTTTTTTTTTTACTTCGGAAAGTTCATGATTTATTTTTTAGAATTTATCAATTTGGCCGGCCATTTGGGCCATTTGGGTGGTGGAACTGCTCTTAATGGTCATGGAGTGGCGGAGAATCACGCACAATGCCTTCTTTTTCATTCTTTCTATGTAAGGGTTTTTTTCTTTTTCTTTTTCTTTTTCTTTTTCTTTTTTTAAAAAAGAAAATTTATTTTTCTCTTATAGACATAGATAGACATTGCACCAAAGTCTTAAATACAATCAATAACTAAAATTTGCAGGTCTCACTTTTCTTTTCTTTTTTTTTTTCTTTTTTTTTTTTTTTTTTTCAATGGATAAATTTTTTCTATTATTTATGTTATAAGATATATATATATTTTTTTCTTTTTGTTTAAAATTATTTTAATTATTAAACATGAAAGAAAACAAATTATAGATTTGGGACCTTTCTTCCATTGGCTTTACACAAATCTCAATCTACAAATCTAAAAACATAAAAAATTTAGACAAAGAAGCACAAGTATGATGACACATAGACATGATTGACATACAGTAAAGACACATACACATGTATATATATATATATAACACAAACAAACATAAAGAGGGATGGTATCAATTATCGGTTACCAAAAAATCTGATTCAGATTGTTATGAACTTTTGGAAAGCATTCTTTGCACACATTTGAACCCTCGGTACATTTTTTTATTTGGTTCAATTGGGTTGACTTTTCTTTCTCAACAACCTTTTTTTTTTTAATGGGTAACACTAAATGAACTAAATTTTTTTTTGCTAACCATCCAATTAAGTTAAACACAGCCTAGTAATTACCCAAGGCACTACATCTTAGCACAAGTCTCTATTTTGAATTGTCTTTATCATTTTTTAGTTTAGCCCTTACAACAACGATTTTTTGGCTTTGCCACTGGGTTTGCCATCCTCAGGTTGGCTAAAGGGGACAGCTCGACCACCCCTTTTTTCCTCTCTTTTTTTTTTTTTTTTTTTTTTTTTTTTTAAATAATACGAATGTGACACATATGATACATGTGATACTCGATGATAGGTTTGATGTCGCGGGTTTTTTTTTTTTTTGTTTTTTTTTTTAATTTTTTTATAAGGCGTAAAAACAGAGTTGCATTAGTACCCATAAAGTTTAGGAAAAATACATTTCACCTCAGGGCATTTAGGGCTAAAATATCACCTGCAATAAAATTAAATGACGTAATTTCCATCCAAATTAACATACGGAAAATGTTAACGAATGGTACAAAGTGTTATAGTTTGATAATTTGTATGTTCAAGCGTTTCTTTTTAAACTTTGGATGTAAAAATGCCAAAATAGTGATATACGTACTTTACGGGTGTAAAGTATAATTTTCACTTGAAATTCTCTGTGATCCTGGCAACCACTTATCATGTTATGGGATGGAGAGAATCCTCCTAAATGATGAACTCTCATTCTAACCCAAAATATGATATATCAAGATGAACGTTACAACGACACCACTACTATGCTTCCCATTGAAAAAAAAAAAAAAAAAGAAAAAAAGAAAAAGAAAAAAAATGACGAGAGAAACTTATGGATTAATTGTTTTCATTGTTGCTGACGACTGAGAGTTGAAGTAAATTGTAATACGTAAGTGATCATAATATGAACGTGTGAGGTGCTTTCTAAAGTTTAAGGTCGTACGTTGTCTGCCACCTACTCTTCAACCCAATTAAGCTTAAGACCCTTAACCATTGGATACGTTATAAGGTTTAAAGTCTTTCTCTATTTTGTTTTCAATGACTATATGGCTATATAGGCTGAAACTTTAGCACCATTAGAAAATAAACTGAAAGTTCAAGTGTCATCTCTCTCCCGGCCCCTCCCAAGCCATGGCCATCTCTTTCATGGATAAACATATGTTGCCTCTCTTCTTCTTCTTCTTTTTCCTTCTACTTCCTCCCACCGCTTATTCAGTTTCTTTCCAAATAACCCGATTTGAACCCACTGACACCGACATACAATATCTGGGTGATGCTGTACCTTCTGTTGGAGCCATTGAAATGATCAACAAATATGGATATGTATGCCGAGTTGGTTGGGCCATCTATGCTAAGAGGGTGCCGCTTTGGGACTCTCATACGGGAAAGCTCACCAACTTTACTACACATTTCTCCTTCACTATCAACACCCAAGGCTTGCCCCATTACGCTAGTGGGCTGGCATTCTTCTTGGCTCCTGCTGGGTTTGAAATCCCGCCAAATTCATCTGGTGGATTTCTAGGCCTATTCAACACCACAACCATTGATTCACCTCGGAACCAAATTGTTCTAGTTGAGTTTGACTCATTCTCGAACCCTGAATGGGATCCTCCTGTTGAGCATGTAGGGATTAACACCAACTCAATTGCTTCCGCAATTTACACCCCATGGAATGCCAGCTTGCACAGCGGAGACACTATTGATGTATGGATCACCTACAATGCTTCTACCAAGAATTTGAGTGTTTCTTGGAAATACCAAAAAACCTCTAATACTTGGGAGAATACCAGTCTTTTTTATGAAATTGATCTCAGTGAAATTCTTTCTGAATGGGTCACGGTTGGATTTTCAGCTGCTACAAGTCACTCTGGAGAGCGAGTTCAGATTCAATCATGGGAATTCAGTTCAAGTTTAGACATTAAGGAAACAAATGGAAAGAATGAGAAAAAGAAGAGATTGGTGGTTGGTTTAACAGTTTCAGTTGGTGTTTTGATTGCAGGGGCAATTACAACGTTTGTAATATTGTGGACATGGAAGGGAAAGAAGAAGGAAGCAACAGAGACAGTGAAATTAACATCGATAAACGATGACCTCGAAAGAGGAGCAGGACCAAGAAGGTTTTCATATAACGAGCTTGCTTCAGCTACCTACAACTTCTCAAATGAGAGGAAGTTGGGTGAAGGAGGGTTCGGCGCAGTTTACAAGGGGTATTTAACTGATTTAGACATTCCGATCGCTGTGAAAAAAATCTCAAAAGGGTCTAAACAGGGAAAGAAAGAATATATCACCGAAGTGAAGATCATTAGCCGACTGAGGCATCGAAATCTTGTGCAACTCATAGGATGGTGTCATGACAGAGGTGAGTTCCTACTTGTCTACGTATTTATGCCAAATGGTAGCCTTGATGCTCACCTCTTTGGCAAGAGGAATCCTCTCCCTTGGGCTGTGAGATACAAGATATCTCTTGGGTTGGCCTCTGCATTGCTCTATCTTCATGAAGAGTGGGAGCAATGTGTGGTGCACCGGGATATCAAATCGAGCAATGTCATGCTAGACTCTACTTTCGGTGTCAAGCTTGGTGACTTTGGGTTAGCTCGGCTTATGGATCATGAGCTAGGTGCCCAAACAACTGGGTTGGCAGGAACTTTAGGATATATGGCTCCAGAATATATAAGCACAGGTAAGGCTAGTAAAGAGTCCGACGTGTATAGCTTTGGGGTGGTTGCATTAGAAATTAGTACTGGAAGAAGGCCAACTGATCATATGGAAAATGATTCTGACATAGGGTTGGTCCAGTGGGTGTGGAATCTTTATGGGAGAGGAGATATTCTTTTGGCAGTAGATGGGATGCTGCAAAATAATTTTGATGAAAAACAAGTCGAGTGCTTGATGATTGTTGGGCTTTGGTGTGCTCACCCTGATAGAAGTCTTAGGCCCTCCATTAGGCAAGCAATTCATGTTCTTAATTTTGATGCAACAACACCAAATCTTCCAACACAGATGCCTATTCCCATGTATCATGTACCTACACTGGCAGTCAATTCCGGTGAACCTTCCATAACTACAAGCCTTCAATATGGTCGTTAAACAAGTGAACTGATGCAAGAGAATTAGCAGCTGATTTGTAAGATACCATATTAATGGCATTGGAATATCCCGATAGAGAAGATTTGCACAACAATCATGCATACTATTTTAGGATTATTTTTGGAATAATATATTTTTGCTTTGTCTACAAATGTTTTGCTTTGTTTCCAAGTCTAAGGATTTTTTTTTTTTTTGGTATTTTTTTTTTCTTTTTCTTTAAGTATTTTGCTTAGATATCACTTAAAACTTAGCCTATATAAAGGTATTTAGTATGTGTTATTTTTCAATTTAGTTATGGAGTATCAATAAATTAAGCTTTAGTCTTTTAAAGTTATTCTCTGTTTTTTTTTTGGGCAATTAAGGTCTTTTTTTTTTTTTTTCCTAATCGTTATTTTCTCTCTTCTTGAGTTTCATTAATTTACATTATTCAATTCTTAATTTATGATACTGTCATATAGTGTTAGAACAATCCTAGTTATGTCTATCATGAGTTGGTAAATAAGCTTAGCGTCATTTTGGGATGATTTTTTTCGTCGGTTTTCATGGCTAGTGGTCATGATCGTGGTCAGCGTAGATAGATTCTGAATGAGAAAGTCACCTACCAAGAACGCAGTTTACAAGATGCGATGATTAAAGACTTGTAGAAGTAGGTTGCAAAGTTAAAAAAGAATATTTAACTAAAATAGAGAAAAAGATCGAGAATTTGATATTTATTTCATTTTCAAATTGGCTATCCAAATAACAAAAAAGTTGACTTTTCTCTTCAAATTTAATTTTTGTTTGAAGAGCACACTAGGAGTGCTCTAAAATAGGGAAATATAATTTTTTTTTTATTTTGTTGCTAAAATTGAGATTATATTAGTTGAAAGTTTTTTTTTTTTTTTTTGACATGTCTGCACAAGAGGGGGGAGGGAGATTCAAACTAGTGACCTCCGCCTCATTAGGCGTGGTTCTAGCCGATTGAACTACCTCTTGGGGACAAATTAGTTGAAAGTTGAGTACCTTTTTTGAACACCTTACAAAGTGTTGGCTGAAGTTGGCCGTTGAAGTTGAAACCCTAATACAATTACTTATTAATTTACTTTGGTGATCGCCCACGCATTTATTCCGTTATCAGATGCTAATGTTAAAGGAATAGAGGGGTATTGGAAGTCATATCATATTTTTTTATTTTTAAAGAAAAATAAGTAATTTAGAATTCAATAAATATAAATAAAGAAAATGTATACTGGCAATGTTAAATCATCACTAATTGTAAAAGTTTAAGTTTCTTTTAATAAGTGAGATCCAATATTTAAAATAAGGAAAAATTATATTTTACCCCCCAAATTTTGGAGTGATTTGCAATTCGACCTCCAAAGTTTCAATTTTGGCAATCCATCTTCCCAAAGTTTCAATTTTTTGCAATTTAACCATTTGTATCCAAAATTTTCCATATTGCCCCTAATTTTTTAATTTTTAATTTTTTATAAAAAATTAAAAAAAAAAATTCGGGTGGCTACGGCCACACCTTTGGCCATCTGACCATTTTTGCACCCCCAAATTTGTTTGTTTTTTGTTTTGTTTTTTTTTTTTTTTTTTTTATATATATATATAAAATAAAAATTAGTGGCAATATGAGAATTTTGGAATAATATTAGTCGAATTGCAAAAATTTAGAACTTTGAGAGGGTGAATTGCCAAAATTAAAATTTTGGAGGTCGAATTGCATATCGCTCCAAACTTTTTGGGGGTAAAATGTAATTTTTCCTTAAAATAAACTAAAAGAGACCCACTTCCAAGATTTGGCTAATTGATCTTTTAAAACATTTTCAGAAATTTCCTGCGATCCTTATCAAGCATATGTGTTATGTACTCTGGGAATTAAGGAGAGAAGCCTCCTAAATGATGAACTCCCATTCTAACCCGGCCGAGATATGATGTGAAATTTTACATACTTACAAGCACTATACTACGCTTCCCTTTTTCTTTTTCTTTTGGAAGAATGAAATTTTATATATAGAAAGAAACACAAGAAGAAAACACTCCAGAAACAAGCTATCTGCAAACACCTGATACAACCAGCTTCCCATTGAATAAAAGAAGAATTAAACGTATGCATTGATTCATTGTCGCTGACAAATGAGAGTAGAGGAAATCAAGTTGTAATACGTACGTAATTCATCCAAAAAAAAAAAAAAACAGGTTGTAATACGTAAGTCATAAGTATAAGGTTGTCTGCCTGCACGGTGCCACCTACTCTTGAACCCAAGATTAACGGGTTATATATATATTATCAATTATCATTCACCCAGCTAAGCTTAAGACTTAAACCATTGGGTTAGAATATTTAAAGTTATCACTTTAATTTTTTTGTTTTATATTTCATTTCAGGGTGTTGACGCTATTGTGCCGGCGAGGGATCTGCACAAAAGTCTTTCTTTCTCTTTGTTTTCAATGACTATTTGACTATATAGCTAGCTAGCTGGTGCCATTGATTTCCACGCGATTGCGATCCCTTCCAACTTGCCCTTACTGATCTCTCTCTCTCCTCCCCCTCCCAAGCCGTGGCCATCTCTGTCATGGACATACCTATATTGCCTCTCTTCCTCTTCCTTCTACTTCTTCCCACAGCTTATTCAATTTCTTTCCAAATAACTCGCTATGATCCCACTGCCACCGACATACTATATTATGGAGATGCAGTTCCTTCTGTTGGAGCCATTGAAATGAATAAAGTTAATTATATAAACCGAGTTGGTTGGGCCGTCTATGCTACGAGGGTGCCTCTATGGGACTCTCATACGAGAAGACTTGCTGACTTTACTACACATTACTCCTTCACTATTGACACTCAAGGTGCTTCCTCTTATGGCCATGGGCTAGCATTCTTCTTGGCTCCTGTTGGGTTTGAAATCCCGCCGAATTCAGCCGGTGGATTTCTAGGCCTATTCAACACCACAACCAGTGATTCTCCTCAGAACCAAATTCTTCTTGTTGAGTTCGACTCATTCTCGAACCCTGAATGGGATCCTTCATTTGAGCATGTGGGGATTAACAACAACTCAGTTTCTTCTGCGGTTTACACTCCTTGGAATGCCAGCTTGCACAGTGGAGACACAGCTGATGTATGGATCACCTACAATGGTTCTACCAAGAATTTGACTGTCTCTTGGAAGTATCAAAGGACCTCAAATGTTCGGGAGAATACCAGTCTTTTTTATGAAATTGATCTCATGGAAATTCTTCCTGAGTGGGTCACAGTTGGATTCTCAGCTGCTACAGGTATGTATGTAGAGCGACATACAATTCAATCATGGGAATTCAGTTCAAGTTTGGACATTAAGGAAACAAATGGAAAGAATGTGAAAAAGAAGAGATTGGTGGTTGGTCTAACAGTTTCAGTTGGTGTTCTGATAGCAGGGGCAATTATAACGTTTGTAGTATTGTGGACATGGAAGGGAAAGAAGAAGGAAAAAGCAGAGACAGTGAACTTAACATCGATAAATGACGACCTAGAAAGAGGAGCGGGGCCAAGAAGATTCTCCTATGACGAGCTTGCTTCAGCTACATACAACTTCTCAAATGAGAGGAAGTTGGGTGAAGGAGGGTTCGGCGCCGTTTACAAAGGGCATTTTACTGATTTAGACATGCCAATCGCTGTGAAGAAAATCTCAAGGGGATCTAAACAGGGGAAGAAAGAATATATCACCGAGGTGAAAATCATTAGTCGGTTGAGGCACCGAAATCTTGTGCAACTCATAGGATGGTGTCATGACAAAGGTGAGTTCTTACTTGTCTATGAGTATATGCCAAATGGTAGCCTTGATACTCACCTCTTTGGCAAGAGGAATCCTCTCCATTGGGCAGTGAGATACAAGATATCTCTTGGGTTGGGCTCTGCATTACTCTATCTTCATGAAGAGTGGGAGCAATGTGTGGTTCACCGGGATATCAAATCGAGCAATGTCATGCTAGACTCTAGTTTCGGTGTAAAGCTTGGTGACTTTGGGTTAGCTCGGCTTATGGATCATGAGCTAGGTCCACAAACAACCGGGTTGGTTGGAACTTTAGGATACATGGCTCCAGAATACTTAAGTACGGGTAGGGCTAGTAAAGAGTCAGATGTGTATAGCTTTGGGGTGGTTGTCTTAGAAATTGCTACTGGAAGAAGGTCAGGTTATCCTATGGAAGAGGATTCTGATGCAGGGTTGGTCCAATGGGTTTGGAATCTTTATGGGAGAGGAGATCTTCTTTTGGCCGTGGATGGGAAGTTACAAAATGATTTTGACGAAAAACAAGTCGAGTGCTTAATGATTGTTGGACTTTGGTGTGCTCATCCTGATCGAAGTCTCAGGCCTTCCATTAGGCAAGCAATTCACGTTCTTAATTTTGATGCAACAATACCAAATCTTCCAACACAGATGCCTGTTCCTTTGTATCATATACCCACCCCATCAGTCAGTTCCGGTGAACCTTTGATAACTACAAGCCTTGAAGATGGTCGTTAAAGAAGTAAATCATTTAGGTTTTGTAAGATTTGTGTGTTCGTTCGTATCATATTCCTACACCATCATTATAGTATGAACGCAACCTTGTTGATAAGATTTGTGCGCTAGCTAGTTTATTTCTTGTTTTTGTGAGTTTTCTTATCTTGTTATTTGTATTTAATTTCTTAATGAGATTTGACGTCCTAGCTTTAATTAATTATTGACAAACCCTATTTTATGCATTCAACCCTATTTTATGCATTCAGGTTACATTAGAATACCGACTCATGCAGTACAACAAATAAAGACTCAGTTTGTCTGCTAAGAAAATTGAAGAAAATTTTGAAAAAAACGAAGACATGTAATCGAGTAACATAGAGCTGATGTTTATCCGATTTCTCAGAAATAAAGGAACTTTATCTTAACAAAGTCAGTCGGGTTATTAGGTTCAAACGAGTCGAAATTTCGAGTTCCTTGAGCCAATAAAATAAATTTTCATGAAATTCCATGATTTTCTTTTCTTTTCCTATGTTTTCTCAGCAACCAATTTTCAGCCAAGGCCCAATGGGCTTAATAACTGAGCCCGGCTGGGATAGTTTTCAGCCAGCTGGGCATAAGCCCGTGATCTGCAATTCAAACTTAGGCATAAAGGAAGAAGGATTTTTAAAATATTCAAGGTAATTTTATGATTATTTTTAATAAATTAATTTAGATTTGATCATATCATAATTCATTTGGAAGTCAATGCCTTTCTGTGTTTAGGTCACTTGGTTTGCCAAGCACTGTGGTGCTGATTCATGTGTTTTTTAACCTGGCCCTCTTTCTCTCTCTCCTTGTCTCTTGGGTTCCTTCTCATGTGTTGTTATAACATACTGATCTCAAATGATAGGATAGAATAATTTTTTCTATTTGAATTATTATTAGTATTGGGACAATAAATGTAAGAAATTTTTTATAAGGCTCACATGCTCGAACTATCATAGCAAATTGTTGGAGATTCAGATCCTACATAGTGATTGAAAAACTCCTAACAAAAATTAGGATCCTGAAATTACATGACATATATTACTTCAATTTAAAAATTCTCAAATTTTTTTTTCATCTTAATTTCATAATGATTTTTACTATTCCTCATCATGTATATTCTTTTTGATTTATTTACTGGGTTATATATAGGCTATTAAAAATAGTTTAACAATAGTCTAAATAGTTTGAAAGAAAACAAATTGTTAGGTGGTCTTAGACGTTTCTCAATCCCAAAAGTTAGCTCAAAAGGTGAGGTTTTCTTCACACTTATAAACTGACCAACAACTCCTTCTACAATCAACGTGGGATAATTCCAACACAAAACAAGTGCATTGGAGTTTAGCATCGACCATATGAACAAAATCACATTGATATTAGGGACTAGAGATTCAGAGAATATGATGTATTTGAGTTTCAATCAATACCTAGAAATTAAGCATTTGAATATATTTATTGAAAGCACATGAACCATGCAGATTTCTTATGCCGGTTTTAAGATCCATATCAAGTTATGGATCTTAAACCTATTTTTCATTGTTGCTGACGGATGAGAGTTAATCAAGTTGTAATGACTAAGTCATAATATGATTCAGCATGATGCACGTCCTTTCTATTATTTAAGGTTGTCTGCCACCTACTGGCTACTACTCTTGAACCCAAGACTTCCGGGTCATAACATATCATTCACCCAATAAATTAAGCTTTACTTAACCATCATGTTATAATATTTAAACTTATCATGATAAGTTTAAATATATTTCATTTCAGCGTGCTGACGCTATTGTGCCGGCGAGGGATCTGCATAAAAGTCTTTCTGTACGTGATTCAAACTTTAGCATATCATCAGGATATAAACTGAAAGTTCAGATGTCATTTCCACGCAATTATTCTCTATCTCTCCTCCCCCTCCCAAGCCGTACGTGGCCATCTCTTTGATGGACAAACCTACGTTGCTTCTCTTCTTTTTCTTCCTTCTACTTCCTCCCACAGCTTATTCAGTTTCTTTCCAAATAACTCGCTTTGACCCCACTTCCACCGATATACTATATTATGGAGATGCAATTCCTACTGTTGGAGCCATTGAAATGATCAACAAAATTAACTATGTATGCCGAGTTGGTTGGGCCATCTCCGCTAATAGGGTGCCGCTCTGGGACCCTGATACGAGAAAGCTCACTGACTTTACCACACATTACTCCTTCACTATCAGCACCCTAGGCAATCCCGTTTATGGGCATGGGCTAGCATTCTTCTTGGCTCCTGTTGGGTTCGAAATCCCGCCTAATTCAGCTGGTGGATTTCTAGGCCTATTCAACACCACAACCAGTGATTCTCCTCGGAACCAAATTGTTCTTGTTGAGTTCGACTCATACGTGAACCCTGAATGGGATCCTTCATTTCAGCATGTGGGGATTAACACCAACTCAATTGCTTCAGCCGTTTACACCCTTTGGAATGCCAGCTTGCACAGTGGAGACACTGCTGATGTATGGATCTCCTACAATGCTTCTACCAAGAATTTGAGTCTCTTGGAAGTACCGAACGACCTCTAATACTTGGGAGAATACCAGTCTTTTTTAAGAAAGTGATCTCAGGAATATTCTTCCTGAGTGGGTCACAGTTGGGTTTTCAGCTGGTACAAGTCAATATGGAGAGCGAAATACAATTCAATCAAGGGAATTCAGTTCAAGTTTAGACATTAAGGAAACAAATGGAAAGAATGCGAAAAAGAAGAGATTAGTGGTTGGTTCAACAATTTCGGGTGGTGTTTTGATAGCAGGGGCAATTATAACGTTTGTAATATTGTGGACATGGAAGGGAAAGAAGAAGGTAACCGAAGATACAGTGAACTTAACATCGATAAACGACGACCTAGAAAGAGAAGCGGGACCAAGAAGGTTCTCGTATAACGAGCTTGCTTCAGCTACATACAACTTCTCAAATGAGAGGAAGTTGGGTGAAGGAGGATTCGGCGCCGTTTACAAGGGGTATTTAATTGATTTAGACATACTAATCGCTGTGTAGAAAATTTCAAACTAAACAAGGGAAGAAAGAATATATCACTGAAGTGAAGATTATTAGTCGGTTAAGGCATCGAAATCTTGTGCAACTCATACGATGGTGTCATGATAGAGGTGAGTTCCTACTTGTCTACGAGTAGGAACTCAGGTTATCCTATGAAAGAGGATTCTGATGTAGGTTTGGTCCAATGGGTCGTTTGGAATCTTTATGGGAGAGGAGATCTTCTTTTGGCCGTGGATAGGAAGATGAAAAATGATCTTGACGAAAAACAAGTAGAGTGCTTGATGATTGTTGAACTTTGGTGTGTTCACCCTGATCAAAGTCTCAGGCCCTCTATTAGGCAAGCAATTCATGTGCTTAATTTTGATGCAACAACACCAAATCTTCCAACACGTATGCCTGCTCCCATTTATCCTGTACCTATAGCAGCAGTTAGTTCCAGTGAACCTTCCATAACTACAAGCCTTCAAGAGGGTCGTTAATCAAGTGAATCATCCTTGTTTGTAAGACTATACATATGAAGATCATCAGCGACTGTGTGCTTAATCTGTTGAGTGTCATTGAGAGTTCGTATTGTGTGTGAAGGTCCTTTTTATTAAGCATTTGCGTGCTAGTTTTTTTTTCTTCTTATTTTTGTGAGCTTTCTTATCTTGATGTGTGAAATACACAAGTTTGTGTAGAAGTGTTTTATTCTACAATAATAACTTCTTGTTTATTTATTTTGTCGTCCCTACTCCATGCGTAAATTGATCCTATAAAATATATTATTGTTCTGCAAGCTTTTTTATGGGAGTCAGAAGTTGAATATATGAAACATAATGTGGACTTATTTATGAACTTTTCCGTTTATTTTTGTGTTTAATTACATGTCAGGAAATCATGCGAAGTTTAGCTTTAATGTTGCAATTTAGTGCTTCTCGCGGAAGTCGCGTTCAATATATATATATAATTGTGTATATGACATTTGCTTTTGTACCATGTTACATCGTTACTTAAAAATTAAGTTAATAAAAAATAATGAATTTAATCATTTAATTAATCATTACTTAACATTAACATGTACAAACAACATTTTTTTATTTTTTATTTTTTCTAAATGCCCCCCCCCCCCCCCCTGCGTAGTTTAGGAGGTAGCAATGGAAAATGGAGATTTTCCTACGTTTCCCTTGTTTACCAGCACACTGATGAGATCTACGTTATTTGGGGCAGGACTAATTTATGTATTGTTCATTGTTTGAAATACTTATGGTTGTTTGTATGAAACAGTCAAATTGCTTTAATATTTTCATACATTTTGTTATTGCCTTGGCCATTCATTGTTACTACTATTACTAAGCTTATATAGTATGGGATGATGCATTATATATGCTAAAAATTCAGGTTAATTTGGCATAATGCATGCAAATATCTGAACTAGTCTGCTTGGTTTTTGATTTAAAACCAAAAAACAAATCTGGATTCTTTTGTGTGACAATGACTCTTTAGGGCTTCACGTCTGGCTTAGCACTTTTTAGCTAAATTTAAACTAAAAAATTACAATTTTCTATTTTATGCAGGTCATTCTTAACAGTATTTTGCTATCGGACTAGTCCAAATGGAGAATAGTCTTGGATACTGAGTTGAATGAGAATGCCTATTTTAGCAACTATGCACGATAGTGCACTTACCTTGACTCATGGAATCCATAACTCTTGATGACGAAATCTGCGGTGGAAAAACTTGAGAGAAAAAAACGGATGATTCTTTTATAGAGAGAGAATTCTGTAAGCATGAATAAGAGATGAGATCTCTTAGGCATATATATATATATATATATATATACCCATTTAATTAGACTTTATGTATAATATTATTTTTATCCCAATTAGTCCAAGTGTATCTTTGTCAAATTTGGTCCACATATGACCTAATTAAATATGAGAAATGCTACTCAACAGTTTTAAGTGTCAATTTCCTAGCATGCATTAATCTCTTTGTGTGTGTGTGTGTGTTTTTTTTTTTTTTTTTTTTTTTAAGGGTAAAAATGCATTTTACCCCCTAAAGTATCCACACATTTGTGTTTTGGTACCCAATATTTAAAAATCGACGAAAGACCCCCACAATGTATTTGACATTGACAAAAAATATCATCCATCCATAAAATCCGTTTATTTGGATGGAAATCAAGTCACATGCGTGGCACGTGACCTTTTTCAACCAAAACTTTGGAAAATGCCATTGGAGGGTAAAGTGTAAATATAAATGACTTAGGGAGATAAAAGTGTAAATATAAACATAAACATTAAACATTAAAAAAAAGAAGAAAAAAAAATGAGGGGTTGCCAAGCCATTTGGGGGTGGCTCCCCCTCCCCCCTCTCAATTTGGCCAAGGGGTGGCTCGGCTACCCCCATTATGCCGGTATGGGACACCGAACCACCCATGTGTCCCATGGAGGTGGTCGAAACCACCCCAAATTAATAGGTTTGAGGGTAGTTGAGCCACCCTCATTCGGCGGGTCTAGGGATGGTTTGGCCAAAGTGGATAGCTCGGCCATCCTCCATTCTTTTGTTAATTTTTAAGCATTGGACGCCAAAACATAAATGTGTGAATACTTCAAAGGGTAAAATATATTTTTTTATTGTTTTTAAAAAATCAAATCAATATAAAAGTGCCACGTAAACAAAAATACTAATAGATAAACACTTGAAAATGCTGAGTAGTATTTCTTATTAAGTATTCTGCTCTAGCACTTGAGCCATGTCCTCATCGGCTCATCCTTTGCACTCCACTAGACCCGGCCATAGCAGCCACCACATATATAATTCTGCGTATGTTTTGGTGAAACCCATAATATATAGTTTTAGATTGGAATTTATGCTTATTATCATCTCAACTTATTTTTGTATCGAACAGATGCATCCAATATTGCTCCCATCGTGAAATTTACACCATGTACGTTTTTACATGTCCTTTTTCACTCGCAACTTTAATTTTTCAGTTTTACTACACCCCAACCACGGACAACATATTGAATAAGTGACAAGCGACTATATATACATAGTGTTGTCTGACGTGATTACCGAAAGCAATTTTTGACTGATTGATTAATAGTAAAAAATCATTATTCAGTAATAGTAACTTGTTTGGAGTGAATATAAATAATAATTTGGAGTAATTACATTTTGTCTCTATGAACTATAGGGTTAAGAATTTTTTTTCTCATGAACTACTAATTATGATACATGACCCTCTTAAATTATTATTTTATAACAAAAAACTCATTTTTTCAGTTAAATAGGTTAAAATTGATGATCAACAGTCATATACAAATTATATACTATTTTAAATTGATAATCAACGGTCACGTATAAATCATGAACCAAAACATGTAGTTCATGAGGAAAAAAAGAAAGTAATTGCCCCTAATAACTTTCTTCAAACGTTTACCGTATATTATTGACAATGACTAGGACATATCGTCGTTTCCGATAAATTTTTTGGATGAGATCATTGTTGATAGGTCAATATTGCCATTATTATAAAATGCTATTGGAAACGACAAATTGTCATTGCCTTTAAATTTTTTTTTTGAGAAAAAAAAATTGATGACGACATGTCATTTTAAATTGATGATAGGTCAATGATATTATATTGACGACGACATGTCATTTTTGTTGGTATAAATGATAATAATAATAATAATAAAAGCAAAATTAATGATCCCACCGACAATTATTGCTAAAATAGAAATTTCCTACCATTTTTAATTTGGGGCCTTGTTTGTTAAGTAATAAGATTTTTTCACGCTACTTGACATTAAAAAAAAATTTAAAAAAAAAAATTGGTATAAAAAAGTAAAAAAGTGGTATCGAAAAGGAGAAGTGCTATACATCTCAATTTTTTTTTTCCCAAAATTAGTTCCTAAATGATGTGTCACAATCTTATGAGATTTGTTATTTTGGGAAAGAAAATGATAAAAGTACAACTTAAACCCAACTTTGGCCTAACTTTTCTCTTAAGTTTTTTTTTTTTAAAAAAAAAAAAACTATCTGCGGAGGAGAGAGAGTGTGAAACTAGAGAGAGAAAAATTTGGTCTAAAAGTTGGGCCAAAGTTAGGTTTAAGTTGTGGCTGTATTACACTTCTTTTGAGAAGTGTGTCATCAACTCATTGGATTGTGACACATTATTTGAGAACCAACTTTTAAAAATAAAATTTAGGAAGTGTAGTATTTCTCATTGAAAAATGAAAAATTTTATTTTGTAGTGATTTTTTTTATTTAAATAATAGTATAAAGTAAATGATGTAACATTAAAAGTGAATGATGTGATATAAAAAGTGATAATATTTTCAGATTAATTTTTTTAAAAATTAGATGAGTAATGTACATGTGATGGTATTTAATGTTGTTTAGCAAACAGCGCCTGAAATTTGGGTTGAATTCTTCGCACGGCATTTATTGTCCATGCAAAAATAAGTCATTTTTATAGTTGGCAACAAATAACATTTCAGTTTTTTTCCCTAAAAGCACATCATTCAAATCCAAGCTGTCATGTCATGATGAAAGCTAGTGGATACTGTTTACATAATTCGTGGGAAATAATTTTATGTGCACATCGAATTTCTTATAATATGCTACATAATTATTTCATAGAGAACAAACAAACAAAATAATTTTACCTCCATAATTATTTCTTATAATATGCTACGAAATTTCCTCATTTATATGCCGACCCATGTTTCATGGAGGGTCGTAAGTATACTATAATACTGTTAATTCTTTCTCGCTAGATCGATGAAGAAGAAAAAATCAAGAGTTTTGGAGTGAAACCCTAGTGGCTAGCTAGTGCATGCAAAGTAACTGCCCGACACTAGAAATATGATGTCAGTTATCTACTCTTAACTTCCTGGATGTTCGTTAATTCAATGCACTGTAATCATAGCATTCTTAATGCATGCATGTGTTTTTCTGTTTCCCTTCCTATTTTCCCGGGGGTCAGTAGGGTGGGAGGGAAGTTAAGTTTGAACGCCTTTTTTGGGTGCTTTTGGAGATATTAATGTGATATATATATATATATATATATATATATATATATATATAGCATACTTTTGGCCATCTTATTTTATTATTTTTCTGCAGGACTGAATATTGATCAGATTCATATGGAGCAGGAGCCAACAAGCGATTCATCCTCTTCTTCCTCAGATGCAACTAATGAACCAAATCAACCAAATTATTATCAAAATCTTACTCAATCTAAAACATCGTTGCTTGGAAGGTATGTGAAACCCATGATGATACATAAAGGATATTCTCTACTCTTTTCTTGTTTATGAAGCCATTTTTAATTAATAAAATGCAGAATAAAGTCTCAAAAGTCTAAGTATATATATATATTGAGTGATCTCTTATTCATCACTCTGAGAATAGTTGATTTCTGAAGTGTTTCTTGCAAAACTCATAGTATATATACATCAAACAGTGATTCTCATGCATCACTATTCAAAGCTTGGAACAAGCTTATATATTGATTTCCCCCATCTCTTTTTTCACTGACAGGTCTCAAGAAATTCAACCCCAAGGATTATTGACTGATCAGGCTGCTGGATCAAGTGGCCTTTATCAAAGTGGAGGCACTTGGAATCAAATTCAATTCCCAACCATACCAATTCAGCAAGTATATATATATATATTTTTTCTATACTGATCAGTATAGAAACTCATGAGTTTCTTAAAAATAAATGTCCCATCCACTAGTTACAGTTCTAATTAAGTATATTGTTTTCAATAGGGAATGGAGGCTTGCAGCATCAGATCAGCACTTCCTCTTCATGATCAGGAAAAGGGCCTGTCAACCAATTACACTAGGGTATGCTAGCTTATCCTACTTGCATATATATGAAATCTCAGTATATCTATACTTGAATGACCGTTTAGTGAGTGTTAAAATATTGATTAAATGATTAAATTTATTTATTTCTTTTAAGATAAGCAATCAATTTCCTTACTTTCTTTTATATTCTTTTATGATTTCAGAGCCGCCTTGACTCACGTCATCCATGGCTGACTTTAAAACAGCATAATTCTATCCCTCCATAGCCCCTTTCAACCATGAGGGTATGGCAAACGAAAATTCCTCCTTACCTAAAATATCATGACCTTTTATGGCTTTGTTGATGGCTGCAGTCATGCACCCGAATATATCCTAACCAATTTATTATTGTACCCTTTTCCTCCTCTCCATCTCAACCTTCCATCACTACTGTCAATCCTGAATTTAAAATTTGGTCTCAAGAAGATCAAACACTCTTTTGAGTGTCCTACTTTCTTCTTCATCTGAAAATATACTTTCTCATGTTATTGGGCTCTCTTCTTCTTCTCGTGGTGTCTGAGTCATGTTGGAAAATTGATTTTCTTCTCAATCAAAAGTCACCCGAATTATGCACATCTGCTTTCAACTAGCTACAAACAAAGGAAAAGATAAATCGGCTACTTCGAAAAAGTCATAATCTCCGATGTCTACTTCAGGAAAGCTTTGACATCTATAACACGTACAATAAACTATATTATAAAATAATATTCAACTCATACCTTTCTTATTGATAGTTTTCATTTAAATAGAGAAATAATAAATTATTGATTAAATAATAGACCAATTAGGCCTTGACTTGAACCATCCTAATAAGGAAGAAATCTAACTATTTATTGGACTATAAAATCTACGGAAATAAACTCTAATTAATACGGTAGCAGGAAATATTAAATAATTATAATCGCGTCATTTCCCTTCCCTCCCCTAACAATTGCCTTGTCCCTAAGGAAAAAATCTAAAAACTACTCCTTGAAATCCCTTAAAACACTTATGAAAATATCACCTTTTAAAAACTACTCCTTGAAATCCCTTAAAACACTTCTGAAAATATCACCTTTTTTTTTTTGAAAAATATATTTTACCTCCCTGAACTATCCACTCATTTATATTTTTACTTCCAATGTTTAAAACGTGACACTTGACCCACCCCCCCCCCCCCCAAAACTTTCAAATTGTTGCAATTCGACTATTTTAACTTCTTCTTTTTTTTTTTTCCAAAATGCCCCCATCACATATTTTATTTTAAAAAAATCCAAAAAAATAACAAAAAACCAATAAAAAAAAAAAAAGAAGAAGAAATATGCTGGGGTGGCCGGCCACCCCGTTTGGCCTGGGGGTGGTTCGGCCACCCCCAGCATATTTCTTCTTCTTTTTTTTTTTTTTTTTTTTTAAAAAAAAAAAATATGTTTTTTTCTTTTAAAAAAAAAATTACTTATTTATTATTATTATTATTTTTAACTTGGGATTGGGGCATTTTGGGAAAAAAAAAAAAGAAAAAAAAAAGGTGAGAATAGTTGAATTGCAACAATTTGAAAGTTTGAAGGTCAAGTGTTACGTTTTAAACCTTGGAGGTAAAAGTGCAAATAGGTGAATAGTTCAGAGGGTAAAATGTATTTTCCATTTTTTTTTTTTTTTTTGATAAAATTTGACTTCATTCCATTAGAAAAAACATCTAGAGTACAAAAACTCTAAACAGAATGAGCAAACTGCTCTACGGTTACAATATCATAAATGTTACTGGGGATGTCCTCCATCTATATTTTTTCAATTTGTTCTCGTGAAGCAATCTTTGCAAGACCATGGGTGGCCCTGTTTGCTCCCCGCTTGACGTGCACGACATCCCTTCGCCTAAAAAAGACAACACTCCTTATAATATCCTCAATAATTTGTCCATATGGGCACCACTTAGAGGCATTGTCGTTAATTGCCTTTACCACTAGCTCAGCATCCCCTTCAAAAATAATATCCTGCATCCCTAAATCCCTGCAGAATTCTATTGCACATAACGTCCCCATGAATTCCGTCATCATTGGCTCGGGGTAATAAGCCTCCCTGATTTGGCTAAAGGCTGCACAGACTAGCCCCTTAAAATCCCTTACTATTACCCCAATGCCCATTCGTTTTTGCTCCAAACACAATGCCACATCCCTGTTGGCCTTATATCGGCCACAAGGTCCACTGCACCGAAACTTCAACACCTAAATTAGGACCCAGGCCATCCACCTTCTCCAATGACTTCCAGAATTATTGCGCCAGGTTCCCTGCGTCTTTTGCAACTTAGTTTGGATGGCTGAAAACACCCACATGTACTACTGTATTCCTTATGTTCCATATGCTTCTAGCTGTGATGGAAAATAGATCCATGTCTTCTATGTTGCACCGGTGCAGCAAATATTCAAAAATATCAGTGAATCCCACTGCCTCACACATGCTTTTTTTAAACGTACGTCCACTTGCCCCCACACACATCCCTCGCCGCTGGACAGTGCCATAGTGCACGTACTAATGTTTCCGGTTCACTGCAGCAGAAGCGACATATATAGCTCATCTTTTACAATACCTCGTCTGAGTAGATTACTCTTAGTGGGGAGAATATCACTACAAGCCCGCCACAAAAATACCTTCGTTGGATTTGGAATCTGTAACTTCCAAATAGACTTCCATATATATAATAGAATATCCCGATTTTTGTATTCGTGGCTTGCCAAATAATCTTATCTGGGTTTTTGTATCGACTCAAGGGGAGGGTACAAATAAGCTCCGCTTCTGCTTCTCAAAAAACATTTCGAATGAGTCGAATCTTTCTCCTACTAGTAAGTGTAAATACTTTAAATATAGTACAAACACTCATGTAATTTGTGTGGTGAAATAAAATCATTCAAACTTCGATCAGACTCTATTTAAGTTAATTATATTCTCATATTATAATGCTCTTTTTCTTTTGAAGAAGATAAAATTACATGCATTTTTTTTTTTGGTAAAGAAAAACCATAATTAACTCATGACAACAAAACTGCATGAGCATCTTTTAATGTTTGTATTTGCTCGTACAAGCCCAAACATTTTTTTTTTTTTTTTTTTTTTTTCAATTGCTTATATGTTTTTCTTCAAGACAAACTGAGCTTGTTTAAGAAATATTTTTAGCAAAGAACGCAAAGAAATATTGTAAATATTAGCCAAAATGAAGTGGGAGAGCCATCGTCGAGGATGATTGGTTAGGGTGCCCTAACTAATGTCCTTCTAGGTGTTTCTTGTTACAAAATTTTTTCTTTTCTTGTCAAGTAAATTTTAGAAGAAATTCACTGGATTTTCACTTCATTTTTCTATATACATTACAATATTAATTTGTAGATGAAAATGGCATGGGAAAAGGACATTCCGGCAAGGTCAAATCTTCAGCTAACCAGTAGGATTTTACAAGGTCAAGGCACTCCTAGTGCCTCAACCTCAAGGTATTGTTCATATGTATCATTGTTATAATATTATTTAATATTTACTGGAATCATTGGCTCTATCATTCTCCTGAAATTTTGATGTGAAATCTACAAACAGACCAAGGTCGATTAAGAACGGAGTTTATGATGCAATTTATGAAGTAATTGGCTTGCCAGTGGACCCCCATTTACGCATGTTTGTTGCAAGAGGTGATAGTGGTAATTATTGTTTGCATTATTACATGTTTTCCAAGTTAGCATACAATTATATTATTAAGGAATTTATATGTTCTTGATTTTCCTTGTAGCAGGCATGCAGTGAACAACTTTGAGAATCAAATTGATCAAGGAGCTTCCGGCCTATCTTAACTACAACCCTCAAAAAATCACTTATCTAAATATAAATAAATAAATAAAAACTATATTGAGAGAAACCTACATAAGGATTGTCAGCTTTATTTGTATTCCGGTTTGATGAGGTTATTTGTATTTCTATTAATTGCTCTATGTCTATGTTCGAGGATAATGTATGCTTCTTTTATGGTTATTAAATTTCTCATATTTATTTCACATTCTTATGCATTCACTCTGATTATGCTTAGAATGACGGTTCCCCAGTTAGCTACCAATTAGCTATATCATGGTAATTGTCAGTAACCACCAACCAGACTGGTCAAGGCCTGATTTGGGGACGTTACACTATGTTGCATCTGCATACAACCCATATCATTATTGTTTGCACTTGCTTTAATAAATCCGCAATCTTTCTTATATTATTGAATCAATTGACTCATTTGTTTGCCTGTAAAAAATTTAGTACTATATTTTCTACTGTGAGATTATCTTATATCTCTGATGTCGTAACATCACGTGAAAATTGGAGGTTTCTACTTACAATCTTGCTAGTTCAAATATCGGGGCATTACAATAGTCGTAAATATGGAACTGGAAGCTCCATCTAGACTATAACATATCAACCTCAACGATTTGTCTTGATCAAGAGAAGTAAGCTTTTGGTTGATATGTTGGTATATGAGCGAAGGTAGTTCCATGCATCGAACGGACCATGTGAGTCATCATTCTTTTATAATACTGTCATAAAAAATGATGTACGTGCACGACAACTTATAACAGTTACTCATTTACACTAAATTCTGAGAAGCTTGTGAATTCAGATGTCAAGTGTAAGTCACTTTGCTGTATTTATGGGTGAAACATCTTTATAGGTCAACATCCCTGTGCATTGGATAATCACATGTAGCATTGTAGGAACACTCTTTTCAAGAAAGAATCCAAATCCTTTGTCAAAGAACAAAGCGATAATGAATATTTCCCTTGTTTTAAATTTAATGGAAATTATTATTCTAAACTCCTGTCTAACTGTTTCAATGGGATTTACGAAACTTATATATATGTACAATGTGAGATTTATTCTCATAGGGTGCATAAGGATAATCATGTAATTAAATCAAATATTACTCAAGAAAAAAAAGATAGTGAACAAAGTGACAGTACATGGACTTTAGTTCAACTATGGAATGATTTCATGGAGAGATAATATGTGATATGTAATAATCAATAAGTACGTTACAGGAATTAATTGATTTAATTAAAGTACTTATTAAAGTTCAGTCACAATTATTTAGTGGAATTAATTGTAATTAATAGTGTCGAGTGACATGTCAGGGTAGACATGTAGTCCTTTAAGCTTTAACTTGTGAATATAAGTCATAGACTGAATCACACAAACTCGTTGTGTTTATTTTTCTTCATTCCACTTTGCCTTTATTTTTCTATCTGATTTTCTTTCTTTCAGAAGCAACTTAATTGGAAGACTTGCAAAGTTGCTTCGAAACCTTTAGAAAGCAGAAACTTGAAAGCAACTTTTTGAATAGTCTATCAAGTCTTTGAGGGAATTTTGGAAACCTTTAAACAAGCTTTCTAGGTATTACGTCACAATCAAGAGTCATAATTGTTTCTTTACTTCTAAAAATATTTTATTTTGTCTAATGTTGTTTTTCTATCCGTGCGATTCGTTCAGTTCCATGGATGTATGTATCAAGAGGTGTTACACAACTTTTCATTTCCAATATATATACTTGGATTCTATAAAGGACAGAAGAAAGCAAACGAAAGTGTTTTTTTAGCAATCCAAGAATCAATATGAGCGGAAATTTTTTCAAGCAAACTACCACAATCATATATTGGCTGTTAACTTCCTTGAGATTAAAGGAACCCCATGCATGGTACCTGACAGGAAGTTGAGATTGAAGCCTTGAAGGCACCCCATGGTATTCAACTAAATGCTCCTTCTGCAAAAATTAGAAACACCCGCAACAAATAGAGAGCTGATATTCTTCGAGGGATTGACCGAAAGCCCAGGAAAAGCCGCAAACTCCTGTAACACAGACTTGATGGCCCAAAATGAATGAAGCTTAATTAGTGGGCTAAAATTCACTAATGCACTCTCCTAATACCAGTCCTATAATTTATGTTTTTTGTTTTCTTAAAAAAAAAAAAAATTATGAGATGGCATAATTTCCATGAAGAACAGTCTTTTCTAATACTATATTCACTAACATGTGCAACCAAATCTTCATCTGGCTTTAGAATGCCGCGCAGCACGGCGTAGAAATAGGCATATGATGGAGATATTCAAAAGTAATTAATGTAACATTTTCCATAAAAAAAACTCCCGATAGAAAAAATTATAAAAAATTAAAAAAAAAAAAAAAAAAGAAGCTATGTTCTCTCTCCTTGAAAGACCAAACCTGCTGCCGGTGCTCAAGCTTTATACAGTTTTATGCTTTTCTTTTTCTCTCTTCAGGAGAGAACTCCTATCTCTCTAGAGATCTATTCCCGACCCTCACAAAACAACAGTTGCTTCTTCCACCCTTTTCCGACCGCTTCTCCCCTGTCGTGGATCGTCTCCTCCAACGCTTCGCCGGCCAGATCTATGGAGTCTTGAAGATCGACTTTTTCAAAGCCTGATCTCCTCCTCCCCATCAGCCCCTAGCCGAAACGCGCCCCTCCTCCAGCATCTTCGGCGTTCCAGCTTCCTGGCACTGCGTTTAGTGGAGGTTTCTCTTTGGAAACCTTTTTCCATAGTTACTTTTCATCTAAATCTCCATGGCTTTTTAAGAAGCCTGTTTAGATGTTTGATAGAGGTATTTGTGCTCCCGATGGTAGTATCCATCACCAGTATGTGCCGCGACAAGGGTTTTCTCGGGCTGCATTTGCATCTTTTTTTCCCTTTATGATCTCACTCCTGTTTTTAGAGATCTGTCCGGTTGGGGTTTTAGTAAGCTTGTCTTTTTTCTTTTCTATTATCCTTGTAACCTCTTTGTTTGAATGAATGTTGGTTTGTTACAAAAATAAATAAATAAATAAATAATTGTAATTAATATCAGTCGTATCAATGTTTCAGAGACATTGAAAAAAAGTAATTTTAAATATTCAATTCTTATTTCATTCTCATAAAAAGTCTAAAATTAAGAATAGTACTGTTGTGAGTGTACTTGTAAGTATTGAATCTAATATTAAGAAAGCACAAAAAAAAAAAAAATAGTTAATATACTTAAGTAGACCATAGTCCATTAATTTAAATTTTTTAGTTAGAGTGGTGTTCAACTATGTATATTAATGCACTTTTAATAAAAACTCCATATATAACCATTTATCTCCTGACATGTAACCACTAATTAATGATGACTTTTATAACATTGTCATGCCAAAGTTTACCTATTTCTTGGCTTTCTTCTCTCAAAACTTCTCAAAATTCACCTATTTTTTAGAATTTAGAGTGGTGAGTTTGGCCCCTTCAAGTCTGGTAATTAAAGAAGGTGATTTGACAACGACCTTTTTCTTTTTGTCTGTCTTTCCAATGTTTTACATTGAAAAAACAAAGAAATTAACTTATGGATTGTTTTCGTTGTTGCTGACGAATGAGGGTTGAGGTAATCAAGTTGTAATACGTAAGTCAATAATATGATTAAGTATGATGCTTATTCTTTCTATTTTATATTTAAGGTTGTAATACGTAAGTCATAATGAAGGCCGAAGCATTTGATCAACTCAAATTTACCGAGGCGGAACTAGAGATTAGTGTTTGTGGAGCAAAATTCTAAAAAAAAAATTATTTGAGTTAAAAATTAAATTTTATAATTTTTTTTTTTTTGGGTGGGGGGGGACCACCTTGGGCCTTGTGGGGTCCAAGGTCCCCCCAAGGCCCAACGTGGTTCCGCCCCTAGAAATATACTTATACGATAATAATGATATATATCGCAATTGTGAGGATATTACTAGTATACTACTGCAATTACTTTGTTGATCGCAACACGTATTTATTTCGTTATCTGGTCTGATGTTAACGTTAAAGGGTATTGGACATATATCCTCCAAACCAGTTTGAATGAAATATCATCCAACCTATTTAAATTAGTGACAAATGTCTATAAACATTTAAAAGCCACATTAGACTAAATTTAATGTGGTTTTTAAATGTTTATAAACACTTGACATTATTTCAAATGAGTTAGGGGATATTTCTTATAGACTAGTTTGGAGGAAATTTATGTCCTATATATATGTATAAAAGTAATTTAGAATTCAATAAAAAGAATAAAGAACAAATTAAGGTATACTCACAATACCTAAGAAGAGACCCACTCCGAAGATTAGGGGGTTAAAATTAACAACAGAAAGGAAAAGACAAGGCTCATGATCTTTTAAAACATTTCCAGAAATTTCATGCGGACCAAGCAACCTGGGAAGGAGAGAAGCCTCCTAATTAATTAATTAAATAATGAACTCTCATTGTTGGCTGTTGCATTGTTTTCATTGGGGCTATCTTCACCCAATTAAGCTTTAAGACTTAAGGATTGGGTTATAATCTTTGAAGTTATCACTATAATTTTTATGTTTTATATTTAGTGTGTTGACGCTATTAATTTTGTGCCGGCGAGGGATTTGCATAAAAGTGTTTCGATATTTTATTTTCAATGACTATATGACGATATCTATAGCTGGTGGCTGAAACTTAAGCACCAATATCAGAATACAAACTGCAAGTTCAGGTGTCATTTCCACGCGATTACTCTCTTCAAACTTGCCCTTAATTTCTCTCTCTCTCTCTCTCTCCCAATTGCCATGGCCAGCTCTTTCATGGACATACCTTTGTTGCCTCTCTTCTTCTTCCTTCTACTTGTTCCCACCGCTTATTCAGTTTCCTTCCAAATAACTCGCTTTGACCCCACTGCCACCGACCTACTATATTATGGAGCTGCTATTCCTTCTGTTGGAGCCATTGAAATGATCAACAATGCTGCATATCTATGCCGAGCTGGTTGGGCCATCTATGCTAAGAGCGTGCCACTTTGGGACTCTGATACGAGAAGCCTCACTGACTTTACTACACATTACTCCTTCACTATCAACACCCAAGGCGCTCCCAAATATGGGCATGGGATAGCATTCTTCTTGGCACCTGCTGGGTTTGAAATCCCGCCAAATTCACCCCGTGGATTTCTAGGCCTATTCAACACCACAACCAGTGATTCACCTCGGAACCAAATTCTTG
Organism: Corylus avellana; assembly: GCF_965113065.1. Taxonomy (NCBI): domain Eukaryota; kingdom Viridiplantae; phylum Streptophyta; class Magnoliopsida; order Fagales; family Betulaceae; genus Corylus; species Corylus avellana. The sequence continues at coordinate 2,408,183 of NC_142490.1, read as the reverse complement.
TACTTGAGTTCGACTCATTCCCCAACCCTAAATGGGATCCTTCATTTGAGCATGTGGGGATTAACAACAACTCAATTTCTTCTGTACTTTACACTCCTTGGTATGCCAGCTTGCACAGCGGAGACATTGCTGATGTATGGATCACCTACAATGCTTCTACCAAGAATTTGAGTGTCTCTTGCAAGTACCAAACAACCTCTAATACTCGGGAGAATACCAGCCTTTTCTATGAAGTAGATCTCATGAAAATTCTTCCTGAGTGGGTCACAGTTGGATTTTCAGCTTCTACGGGTCAGTATGTAGAGCGAGTTCAAATTCAATCATGGGAATTCAATTCAAGTTTGGACATTAAGGAAACAAATGGAAAGAATGCGAAAAAGAAGAGATTAATGGTTGGTTTAACGTACAGTTTCAGGTTGTCTTCTGATAGTAGGGGCAATTACAACGTTTGTAATATTGTGGAGATGCGTATGGAAGGGAAAGAAGAAGGAAACAGCAGAGACACTGAACTTAACTTCGATAAACGACGACCTAGAAAGAGGAGCAGGACCAAGAAGGTTTTCTTATAACGACCTTGCATCAGCTACCTACAACTTCTCAAATGAGAGAAAGTTAGGTGAAGGAGGGTTCGGTGCTGTTTACAAAGGGTATTTGACTGGTTTAGACATGCCAATCGCTGTGAAAAAAATCTCAAGGGGTCTAAACAGGGAAAGAAATAATATATCACCCAAGTGAAGAGCATTAGCCGGCTGAGGAACCGGAATCTTGTACAGCTCATAGGATGGTGTCATGACGGAGGTGAGTTCCTACTAGTCTACGTGTTTATGCCAAATGATAGCTTTGATGCTCACCTCTTTGGCAAGAGGAATCCTCTCCCTTGGGATGTGAGATACAAGATATCTGTTGGGCTGGCCTCCGCGTTGCTAGATCTTCATGAAGAGTGGGAGCAATGTGTGGTGTATCGGGATATCAAATCGAGCAATGTTATGCTAGACTCTAGTTTTAGTGTAAAGCTTGGTGACTTTGGGTTAGCTCGGCTTATGGATCATGAACTAGGTCCCCTAACAACCGGATTGGTTGGAACTTAGGATACATGGCTCCAGAATGCTTAAGCACAGGTAGGTCTAGTAAAGAGTCGGACGTGTATAGCTTTGGGGTGGTTGCGTTAGAAATTGCTACTGGAAAAAGAGCAGGTTATCCTATATAAGAGGATTCTGACAAAGGCTTAGTTCGTTGGGTTTGGAATCTTTATGAGAGAAGAGATCTTCTTATGGCAGTCGACGAGAATCTGCAAACTGATTTTGATGAAAAACAAGTTGAGTGCTTGATGATTGTCGGACTTTGGTGTGCTCACCCTGATCCAAGTCTCAGGCCCTCCATTAGGCAAGCAATTCACGTTCTGAATTTTGAAGCAACAATGCCAAATCTTCCAACACAAATTCTTGTTCCCATGTATCACGTACCTACACTAGCAGTCAGTTCTAGTGAACCTTTCATAACTAATAGCCTTGAACATGGTCGTTGAGCACGTGAACCATCTTGGATTGAAAACTTTACATATATATGGACATTAGCAACTACAATGCTCTATCTTCTCTTTCTTTTCTCTCTAGAATTCTCTCCTTGTTGACTTATCGCGTTCCTCATGTAATCATAAATCCTGAGGTTATATATTAAACCTTATCATGATAGTAGTAGTTGTAACGCTTCCAAATTAAAAACGATTAATTCAATTAACTTGGAGAGTGTTACTGGTAACATCTCCAGACCAATTAATTGGTAATTGACTGATGATGTTACTCATCAAACGTATCAAAGTGAAAATATGTAGAAAGTGAAAATAATTGATATGAGATTACTACAAATGTGAGTGTACATTAATAACATTATGTATCATCAATTATATACACAAAGCTTCTAGCAATATTCTATAAACATCAAACGAGTACCTATCCAAACCTGATAATATGAGTCATTTGCTTAACATCTTCATCCTAACGAATTTTCTCACTCTATAATATGGCAACCTACTAAACCGCAAAACACCGAAATGTTTGGCATATGAAAAAAAAAAAATGTGTAACTGTATAAGTCCACGACTTAATAAGTAAATTATCAAAACACCTTATGTATCATCAATTATATACTCAAAGCTTCTAGCAATATTCTATAAACATCAAACGAGTACCTATCCAAACCTGATAATATGAGTCATTTGCTTAACGTCTTCATCCTAACAAATTTTCTCACTCTATAATATGGCAACCTACTAAACTGCAAAACACCGAATGTTTGGCATGTGAAAAATAATAAAATAAAATAAATAACTGTATAAGTCCACAACTTAGTAAGTAAATTATCAAAACACCTATTTATATATATATGTAATGAGCTTTAGGTGACAGTTTATAATTCAGGAATATTAGACATAAGTTTTCGCAAATATTATAACATGAAGTGGGGATAAACTCTAGGAATACTAGATTCACTAACTTGTACAACCAAATCTTCATCTGGCTTTAGAATGCCGTGCAGCACATACGGTGTAGAAATAGGCATATGATGAATGTAATTAATGTCAGTCGTAACAATGTTTCAATGACATTTAAAAAAGAGTAATTTTAGATACTTAATTCTCATTTCGTTCTCATAAAAAATCTAAAATTAAGGACGATACCTGGAGATGGAGATGACTTTTACAACATTGCATTGTCATGCCAAAGTTTACCTATTTCTTGGCTTTCTTCTCTCAAACTTCTCAAAGTTCACCTATTTTTTAGAATTTATCAATTTGGTCATTTAGGTGGTCTAACCACTCTCAATGGTTATGAAGTGAGTTTAGCCACTTCAAGTCGGCTAAAGAAGGTGATTTGACTATCTTTTGACTAACTATAAGATGGTGAGTATGAGAGGTCGTTGCAAGTCTTTTGATTTTGCATGCATGTGGGTGTCTGAGTCGCGTCTGACCTTGAGTGAACTCACTAAATGGACTTCATGTGCTTCAGGGCTTGATTTTTCATGCAATCATTCATCATAGAATAATTGAATGGGCGCATTTGTGCGACATGAGAATGAACGTCTTCGAATTTAGTTTAGAGTATGATCTTCCTCCTCACTTTTGTGTTGAAAAAGAAATAATGGAACTTATATCAGCCAAGGAAGAGGAGCCGTCTGTACTCTTAAACACCCTTTTTTTTTTTTTTTTTTTGGTTAATTTTTATAGATACATCAATAAATAAATTACAACAAACAACAAATGGTTAGACAACCAAACAATAAGCCTCAAAACGACCACAATAGTATAAGTAAAAAAAAATTATAAGAAAATGTATTAAATAAATGACGCGGCTTTATTGATTCTTGGCACAAAGACCAAGAACCATGGCCACTAATTAAGGTATTTTAGCAATTTTTAAATGTGGTATTTTAGTGGGTCCTATTTCTGAGCCTATCTAGTTCTGACAATATTGTTTCCTCTGTATTGTGTGGAAAAAAAGAAAAAAAAAAAAAAAAAAAACAAGTTTGTATTATGTTTATTTTTCTTTATTCAATTCTGATTTGTCTTTATTTTTCTATACGATTTTCTTTCTTTCAGAAAGCAATTACTTGGAAGTTGCTTTGAAAGCTTTGGAAGACAGAAACTTGAAAGCTTTGAAAATGAGAACCAGTCTTGTTTGGTCAGCTTAGCGAGAGAGAGAGTCTTGCTTGGGCAATATCAACTACTAGTCAAGGTCGTCTAGAGGGAATTTTGGAAACCTTTAAACAAGCTTTCTAGGTATTACATCACAAATTAATTTGGAAGAAAATTTCTTTAATCCACTCTAATAAATGTTAAGTCTTTTAACATGTTTGGATTCCTCAAAAAGTAATGTTTAATTAGTTTAAATTCTTAAGTTAGGAATCCAGCTTACATACTGTTATTAAAATAATAGTATATATGCTGTAGTTTAATCTCTGAGTTATTAGAAGAAAAGTTAATAATTGTTAAAATTTTTAAAAGAAAACATAATCTCTCACATATTATAATATATTTAGCGTTTATTAGGGTGAATGGAAAAAAGTATATTTCAAAATAGTTTGAAGAAAGAATTTCCTTTATTTATTAGGCTCTATTCATTGTCAAAACAGTACTCAATGCGACTGGATTTCGCAAGAATAACCTGCGTTTTTAAAAGATATTGCAAAACGTAAGGCTTTTAGTATTGCGATTTAAAAAATACTTAATTTAAAATAGAAAAAAAAATCTGCGATTTCAATAAGCAGAGTAGGGGGTGATTATTTGAAAATGTGTGAATTTAAACCAAAATCATGAAATCACATAACATACATTTAATAAAAAAGTACTTTTTAACATGTTTTACCAAATGCATTTGAGATTTTAAAAGGTAGCGATTTCAAAAATGCTATTTTTAAAAACGCTATTTTTAAAATCGCACTTATTGAAACTGCAATCCCAAATGGACCCTCCTATATCAGCCAAGGAAGAGGAGCCGTCTGTACTCTTAAACAGTGTTTTTTTTTTTTTTTTTTGGGTTAATTTTTATAGATAAGACAATAAAGAAATTATATATAACAAATAACAAATGGTTGGACAACCCAACAATAAGCCCCAAAACAATCACAATAGTGTAAGTAAACAAAAATTATAAGAGAATATATTAAATAAATAACGCGGCCCTATTGATTCTTGGCACAAAGACCAAGAACCATGGCCACCAATTAAAGTATTTTAGCAATTTTTTAATTGTGGTATTTTAGTGGGTCCTATTTCAGAGCCTATCTAGTTCTGACAATAATGTTTCCTCTGTATTGTGTGGAAAAAAAAAAAAAAAGTTTGTGTTATGTTTATTTTTCTATACGATTTTCTTTCTTTCAGAAAGCAATTACTTGGAAGTTGCTTTGAAAGCTTTGGAAGGCAGAAACTTGAAAGCTTTGAAAATGAGAACCAGTCTTGTTTGGGCAGCTTAGCCAGAGAGAGAGTCTTGCTTGGGCAATATCAACAACTAGTCAAGGTCGTCTAGCTAGAGGGAATTTTGGAAACCTTTAAACAAGCTTTCTAGGTATTACATCACAAATTAATTTGAAAGAAATTTTCTTTAATCCACTCTAATAAATATTAAGTCTTTTAACATGTTTCGATTCCTAAAAAAGTAATGTTTAATTAGTTTAAATTCTTAAGTTAGGAATTCAACTTCCATACTGTTATTAAAATAATAATATGTATATTGTAATTTAATCCCTAAGTTAGTTAAAGAAAAGTTAATAATTGTAAAAAATTGTAAAAGAAAACATAATCTCTCACATATTATAATATATTTAGCATTTATTAGGGTGAATGGAAAAAAGTATATTTCAAAATAGTTTGAAGAAAAAATTTCCTTTATTTATTAGGTTCTATTCATTTTCAAAACAGTACTCAATGCGGCTGGCCCCAGCCCATAAAAAGGTCGTTGGGGAGGAGCTTGAAAGTACGCGTGCCTCAAGAGTTTGATGGCTGTGATTGCTTACGCGGCATTCTACAAGAAACGTATAGACATGGCTGTGCATGTGATTGTTTCATGGCTTCGACTTTGTCAAAGGGACAATTTTTTTTTTTTTTTTTCCCCATTTCTTTTCCAGAGTGGGCAAGCAACCCAATGTTATATAGGTTCAATCAAAGGGTCGTAAGTTGAAGTGCCACTTCAATGCAATTGCTCTCCAACTTGTCCCTGTTCATCTCTTCTCCTTGTTTCTCTTTCCCAAGCCATGGCCACCATTTTATACAGCTTGTTCAAGCTACCACTCTTCTTAATATTGCTTTTTCTTCTTCCCTCTGCAAATTCAGTTTCTTTCAAAATATCTCGCTTTGAGCCCAAAGCGTCCAACATACAATATCATGGAGAAGCTGCACCTTCTTATGGAAACATTGAGATGAACAAAGCCGATTCTCTTTACACTGTTGGTTGGGCCACCTATGCGGAGAGGGTGCCACTCTGGGACTCAAATACTGGAAACATCTCTGACTTCACAACTCATTTCACCTTCATTATTGACACCAATGGCAGAGAAAGTTATGGTGATGGGCTTGCATTCTTCCTGGCTCCTGCTGGGATTGAAATCCCACCAAATTCAAGAGGTGGATATCTAGGCCTATTCAACTCCACAACCACGGGTTCATCTCAGAGCCAAATTGTTCTTGTGGAGTTCGATTCATTATCTAACTCGGAATGGGATCCTCCGTTTCAGCATGTGGGGATTAACAACAACTCACTTGAATCTGCCGTTGACACACCTTGGAATGCCACCTTCCACAGTGGAGACACTGCTGGTGTATGGATCTCCTACAATGCTTCTACCAAGAATTTGAGCGTCTCTTGGTCCTACAAAAAGACATATAGTTCTCAGGAGAATACTAGTCTTTCCGACACTATTGATCTCTCCAAGGTTCTGCCTGAGTATGTCACAATTGGATTTTCAGCTTCAATTGGTGGTGGTTTACCTGCACAAAAACATACGCTTCTGTCATGGGAATTCAGCTCAACTTTGGATGTAAAAGAGAAAAGTGGAAAGAAAGCAAAAAATATAAGATTAATCGTGGGTCTGACAGCGTCTGGTGCTATTTTGATAGCTGGGTTGATTGTAGCATTTGCAATATTCTTGAGGCATAAGCAAAAGAGAAGAGTAACAGCGCAAAAGAAAGGAGAAACAGAAGAGATGGTGAACTTAGCATCGATAAATGGCGTCCTAGAAAGAGGAGCAGGGCCAAGAAGGTTCTCGTATAACGAGCTTGTTTCAGCTACCTACAACTTCTCAAATGAGAGAAAGTTGGGTGAGGGAGGGTTTGGTGCGGTTTACAAGGGGTATTTAATCAATTTAGACATACCAATCGCTGTAAAGAAAATTTCAAGAGGATCTAAACAAGGGAAGAAAGAATACATCACCGAGGTGAAGATCATTAGCCAGCTGAGGCACCGGAATCTTGTGCAACTCATGGGATGGTGCCATGACAAAGGTGAGTTCGTACTTGTCTACGAATTTATGCCAAATGGTAGCCTTGATTCTCACCTCTTTAGGGAGAGGAGTCCACTCCCTTGGGCAATGAGATACAAGATATCTCTTGGGTTGGCCTCCGCGTTGCTTTATCTTCATGAAGAGTGGGAGAAATGTGTGGTGCATCGGGATATCAAATCTAGCAACATCATGCTAGACTCTAGTTTCAGTGTCAAGCTTGGTGACTTTGGGTTAGCTCGGCTTATGGATCACGAGCTAGGTCCTCAAACAACCGGATTGGCCGGAACTTTAGGATACATGGCTCCAGAATATATAAGTACGGGTAAGGCTAGTAAAGAGTCTGATGTATACAGCTTTGGGGTGGTTTGTTTAGAAATTGCTACTGGAAGAAGGTCAGGTTATCCTATAGAAGATAATTCCGACGTAGGGTTGGTTCAATGGGTTTGGAATCTTTATGGGAGAGGAGATCTTCTTTTGGCTGTGGATGGGAACTTGCAAAATGATTTTGATGAAAAACAGGTAGAATGCTTGATGATTGTCGGACTTTGGTGTGCTCACCCTGATCGAAATCTCAGGCCCTCCATTAGACAAGCAATTAGCGTTCTTAATTCGGATGCAACAACACCAAATCTTCCAACACAGATGCCTGTTCCCATATATCCTATACATATAGCAGCAGTCAGTTCTGGTGGACATTCCATAACTGCAAGCCTTCATGAAGGTCGTTGACATTATTTCTTTGGTTTTAAAAATTGCTTATATTGTCTATTTGATGCAGAGAGCAGAGAGCAAAACCCCACCCATGAGAGAGTCTTAGTTCGAGCATTATTTCAATAATGTTTTAGTTTATCTTTATCTTTTATTTGTTGCGAGTTGAAGTTTATCTTTATCATTTAGTTTGACACCAGCTACGGTTCTAGTTTATCTTATAGTTATCTTATATTTAGTTATTCATTCTCTTTTATTTTAATTCCTCTAGAATATGTAGTCTATAAATATTGATGTATTCCATGGGCTAGAGAAAGTTGAATGATAATTGAGAATTTGTTTCCAGTTTTCCTGGTGTGACTTCAGACTTTTCTGGTGTGACTCCAGATTTACCAGATCTCACTCTTAGAAGAGGTGTTTATACAACTTTTCATTTCCAATACTTAATTAATGGCAATTACAATATCTATCTTGAATTGCTCTACGAGAAAGTTTAACGTGGGGATCGGAACATGCATGTGGCATTAATTCGCACTGAACTTCGTGGATATATAATTTAATAATTAAGTACTAATGCGTGCAGGATTATGTGATGCCACAATTATCTTATAGAACTCAAATACGAGACAAGGAGAAGAATATTAATTTAAAATTGGAGCATCTGTACGAGGTTCATGTCTTTTTGTTCTATTAGACAATATTGAATATTAAATTGAAATTAATTATATCCAAAATATGGTTAACTAATGTTTACGTACACAATCCAATATTTATCCTTACAGTCCGCAGTATTACATGCACGTTCTCTCTCTCAATGGATGATTGGGATAATCTGGATCCAATTTCCAAGCAATTTTCTACAATCAACAAGTGTGTTTTAATAACATTATCTTGTCTAACCTGCCAAGAAAGACGCTCATAATTAGGTTAATTCGTCTCTTTTGTTCTATTAATTAATATATAGTCTTTCTTTTTCTTATACGTGCCTTCAAAGGGAGAAATTCTGCTATTATCTTCTTTGTTTTTTGTTGTATTATGATATAAACACTAATATAACTCTTAATTAACTAATCGTATATATATAGGGCCGGCAATTTTGACACGACCCGCAAACCCGACACGAAGTTAGCAGGTATTGGGTTTGGGCTTATCGGGTTCGGGTCTACCCGATTAAGACCCGGCTAAATTCGTATCTGGCGGGTCGACCCACCAGGACACGTTTAAATTAACGGGTCTGGCAGGTTTCGGGTGACCCGCCATACCCGTTACCCATTTAAATTTTTTTAAAAAAAAAAAAATCCCCCAAGCATGTAAAAAAATCCCCCTAAAATTAAATCCCTAATTCCTAAACACACTCTCACCTCATGACTCAGCCCATGCCCCACGGTCACCATTACTCAGCAGGCAGCACCCGCCAACCCCCGCCCCCCCCCCCCCCCACCCAAACCGGCGATGCCGAATGACCGGACTATCTCTCCTCTCTCCCTCTCCGGCACTCCCTCTCCCTCTCGTCTCTACCTCTATTTTCCTCGGACTCTCTCTCATCTAAAAAGTGTGGTTTTCACACCCTTGCAGCCGCCAGCTCCCCCCACCCAAACCGGCAACCGGACTATCGCTACGCTATTAAGGTCACAACACTTTTCTCATTCACTTTGTTTCCCATAATTTCATTTCAATTTTCTCTCTATTTCTCTATCTATCTACTTATCTATCTATATCTATCTCTCCGTTTGGTTGCCGAGAAATCTGTCGTTGGTTTAGAAAATGTGAGGGAAAAATTGGGTTTCTGCAAATCCAAGGGGTTTGTGTTTAATTTTTGGATTTGACCTATTTTACGATCTGTGGGGTTTGACGATCTCTAGAGCCATCATTGTTTGTGTATTATGAGTTTGTTGGAGTTTCTTTGTGTGGGTTTCTTAGATTAAGTCTGGAGTTGTCTGCTTCGAGTGAGTAGCTTCTGTTTGGTTGCTAAGGAAAAAAGTGGGAAGTAAAAGGACACAGGTTTTTTTTGTTTTTGTTTTTTTTTTTTTTTTTTTCCCTGTTGGTGTTTCTTTGTATGGGTTGGGTCGGGTCGGATCTACCCGATTATGTTAAACGGGTCGTGTCGGGTTACCCAGATATTTTTCGTGTCATAATTGTGTCAGACCCGTTAACCCGATTAGCTAAATGGGTCGTGTTCGTGTCTTGGGTAATCGGGTCGCGGGTCTTAGCGGGTCCTAATCGGGTCTACCCGATTACCCGTTTTGCTACCCCTATATATATATATATATTATATATATAAAAGCCGAGTTTTGACGTAGAGAGTGCTTCGAATTGCGACACGTGTCTATGTTTTTTAATAACTGAGAGTGCTTAAAATTGTGACACGTGTCTATGTTTTTAATATCTGAATTGTTTTTTTTATTTTTACATTTGGTCATTAATTAGCGTAATTAATTGTGTTGATTATATTTCAAGAGTTTTCTATACATAAATTATTCAATAAATTAAGTATTATTAATGTCCGAATCAAATAAGGAAACAAATAATATAAATGAAATTATAACCTTTCTGATTAGGAAAAAAAAAAAGAAAAAGGAAATTATAACCTTTTTTTTTTTCACACCAACAATATTTTCTTTCAATTTTAAATTTTTTTACTCATTATTTTTAATAATTAAACCGTGAAAATATTGAAAGGGTTTTTCCTTTTTCTATTTTTTTAATGAATTAAGTGTAAGATTTTTTCTTAATTAATTCCTTTTGACATTTCTTTTTATTAACTCACGTGTCCCTTATTTATTTTTTCAGTCTTCTCTCTAGGGTTTCTTTTCGGCACCTAGAGGAGAAGTTTTCTATCCCCCGGGTGTAGGGTGGAGTGTGTACCGGTGTCGGAGCGGCTAGGAGTAACGAACAACTGAGATGGGAAACACGGCGGAGGAATTGCCTTGGCTTTAGGAAAATCTGACGCTGATGGAGGAAGAGGGGGCAGACCTTGCCATTGGAGAGGCTGATTTAGCCCCTCTGGCAGCTCGGGGTTCATCTTGTGTCGTTGGGAAATTACTTGTAGATCGGACTGTGGGGAAGGATGTACTCAAAACGCCATTGATACGGGCTTGACGTCCAGCGGACCGGGTTTCTTTCAGAACTTTAGGTGCAAATCTGTTCTTGATTCAATTTGCAAGTGAATGTGACAAAATTCGTATTTTGGAAGGTCGTCCATGGAAGTTTGATGACCATCTTTTTGCAATAGTGGATTATGATGGATTGACTTCACCAGCCCAATTGGATTTTGATAAAGCATCTTTTTGGGTTCGCATGTTTGGTCTACCATTGTCTTGTATGAGCAGAGATGTGGGACAGAAGATTGGTGCACCGGTGGGTGAAGTTGAAGATATTGATGTCACCGAGGAAGGAGTAGGGTGGGGGGAGTTTTTGAGAGTTTGGATTCGTCTGGACCTCTCTAAACCACTCTCACGAGGGAGGACCATAAATCTCAGGGGTAAATCTCTCTGGATAGCTTTTCAATATGAGAAGATTCCCCGATATTGCTATATTTGCGGAGTCATAAGGCATGGACAGCGTGGGTGTGGAGGACCTGCAGGCCGGAGACTCAATGCAGGGGAGAAGAAAATCGAATTTGGACCCTGGCTTCGGGTTCCCTTGCTGACAAGGAGACACGGGAGAAGCGGAGGTTGGGCAACAGGAGGGCAAGCCGGCCATGAGCATGCAGGGAGGTTTTATGGCGAACATAGCAAACCACGCAGAGAAAGGAAGGAGAGGGAAGAGGAGACGGAGAGGGGCCAAAGTGGTGGTGGATCGTCTGAAAATTCAAAAACTCCGGTGAGGGGTAACTCTGGAAAACACCCATACTGTTGTGATTATGATTTCCCCATATCACGGAGCAAAAATATGGGAGGATTTCAGTTACAGGATGAAGCAATTGATGAGGGAGGGGATTAGGGAGAAATTAATGGGGGCGTTAATGTGTGTCCTATTGGGCTGGAGAGCATTAAAGAAAAAGATTTGGGAGTTAAGAAGATGAGTCAACAAACAAATGAGTGCCGTTTAGATGGGGGAAAGAATATCTATGTAGGCCAATGGGATTCAATTAAGGAGAAGATGGTTTGGGCCATGGTGGATAAAAATGATGCTTTGGATGGGCCTAGGAGAAGTGGGCTAGCAGGCAGTAGTGCAATGTCCCCACCTGGAAGCCAAAATGTGGTGTCTCCAACCTTTGTCTTCGGGACTTCACAAGCAAAAGGCAGCAACACTGTGAGTGGGTCGAAAAGCAAAAAAACAAAGGCCTGTACGACTACAAAGCAGAATACATGCAATTTGGGGGCCTTGGCACTCATGTGTAATGGTAAGGCAGATATTGGTTCGGGGAAAAGGAAAAATCTAGACAGTGTGGGGGGAGAGTATTGGGTTATAGAAAAAAGAAATAGGCGAGAAGGGGAAGAGGAGAACCTGAATGATGAAGCTTTGGTGGCGGCTGTTATGCAGCCCCGCCATCACCTATAAGTCTACTTAGTTGGAATTGCCAAGGGCTTGGGAACCCTCGGACAGTTCGAGACCTTCATCAGATGGTAAAGGAAAAGAAACCCATGATGGTTTTCCTTATGGAAACCAAGGTGCATGACAAGAATGTTGATTTTTTTAGAATCAAACTAGGGATGGATAATATGTTCATCGTGGATAGCGTTGGGAAAAGTGGAGGTTTGATTCTTTTGTGGAAGAAAAATTTCAATGTGGAGATACAGAATTACAGCCGACGACATGTCAATACAATTATACGTATACATACAAGTGGGGTGGAGTGGAAATTTACGGGGTTCTATGGCCATCCCGAGGTTGCAAAACGGAAGGAAGCTTGGGGACTACATAGATATCTTTCTACAGTTTCTCCCATTCGATGGTTATGCATAGGAGATTTTAACGAGATAGTTAGTTTTTCAGAACAATATGGGGCTGTTTCTAAAACTAGCTGACAAATGGAGGAGTTTTAGCTAGCTCTGGAGGACTGTATGCTTAGTGACTTGGGCTTCCAAGGGCCAAAGTTTACATGGACAAATGGTAGACCGAATGATGGTTTCACGCAAGAAAGGCTGGGTAGGGCGGTTGCAAATCCTGCATGGCTCTCTCTTTTTGCATGTCCAGTAGTGAAAGTATTGGCAAGACGTAATTCAGACCATAATCCACTTATCCTCATTGTTGATGATGCCGGGTGCAGGAGGAGATTTGGACGACATTTTCGCTTTGAGGCCAGCTGGGAGTCCCATCCAGATTTCAAAAATGAAGTGGAGAAAGGTTGGTGGGCAAACCGAAGAGGTGAGAACCCACTGCAAAATGTGCATGGGAAACTCAAGTCATGTCAGCCATCTATTTTGTGTTGGGTTAAAAAAACTGTCCTAGCAACAGAGGATCTTATCCGGGCCAAATCAAAAGAGCTTGAAGAGATGCAAGGGGTGGCAGGGAACGAAAACAGGGAGGCTGAAAAAGTTTTAAGGGAGGAAGTGAATGGGCTTTTAGAACAAGAAGATATAAAATGGAAGCAAAGAGCTAAGGAAAATTGGCTTCAGAATGGTGATCGTAATACGAAGTTTTTCCATGCGAGTGCTACGCAGAGGAGAACTCGCAATAAGATATCTTAGATATCAGACGGAAATGGGCAGGAGTGGTTAACAACGGATGAGATTGAAAATGCTTTTGTGGATTATTATAAAAATTTATTCACTTCGGCAAGACCCCACTATATTGATGATTGTGTGGCAGCAGTGGATAAGAAGGTAACCCATGACATGGCCAGTAAACTTTTGGCAAATTTCACCGTGGAGGAGGTTGTAGCTGCCCTCAAACAGATGGCGCCATTAAAAGCACCAGGACCGGATGGATATACTGCTGGGTTCTACCAAAAACATTGGAGTACCATAGGTCCGGAGGTATGTGAAGCGGTATTACATTTTTTCAAATATTCTGTTATGGAGCCTGTTATTAACTCAACACACATTGCTTTGATTCCAAAAAATAATAATCCCAAGAATGTTTCGGATTATAGGCCTATTAGTTTATGTAATGTAATGTATAAGATTATTTCAAAAGTCTTAGCTAATAGGCTCAAAGAGGTTTTACCTCATGTAATTTCACCCTTTCAAAGTGCTTTCCTTCCAAGGCGTTTGATTACAGATAACATTTTGGCAGCCTACGAAACCCTACATACCATGCATTCCAGAATGTGGGGTAAAGTAGGTTATATGGGAATCAAGCTGGACATGAGTAAGGCTTACGACAGGGTGGAATGGCTTTTCTTGGAATCAGTTATGGGCAAGTTGGGGTTCCCTGCAAAATATATCAAACTGATAATGGAGTGTGTACGAACTGTCACTTATGCCATTATTGTCAATGGACAACCGGTGGGCCATATAATTCCAGAGAGAGGTTTGAGACAAGGTGATCCGCTGTCCCCCTATCTCTTCCTTATTTGTGCTGAGGCTCTTAGCTCCATGCTCAGTAAAGCAGAAGAAAATGAGGTAATTACAGGGGTACCCACATCCAAAAAGGGTCCACGAATTAGCCACCTCTTCTTTGCGGATGACAGTCTTCTCTTTTGTAAGGCTAACTCAGTAGAATGGAGACGACTCACCAAGATTTTAGACAAATATGAGGCTGCCTTGGGACAGAAACTGAATAAAGACAAGACCTCTATATTTTTTAGCCGCAATACTAGTGGTGAAAAAAAAAGAAGAGATTACCAGGCTGTCTGGATTGCAAGCCACGGAAAAATATCTAGGGCTTCCAACACTGGTGGGAAAATCGAGATTGAAAGCCTTTAAAAATATCAAGGACCAAGTGTGGGATCGGTTGCAAAGTTGGAAAGTTTATTTTCTTTCTCAAGCCGGGAAGGAAATAATGTTGAAGGCAGTCATTCAAGCCAGTCATTCAAGCCATCCCCACATATTGTATGTCGGTGTTTCTACTACCAACTACACTATGTAGGGACATTAATAGGCTTATGCAGAGGTTCTGGTGGGGGCATAAGGAGAATGGGTCCAAAATTCATTGGATGAGTTAGGAGCGGATGGGTATGACTAAGGCAAAGGGGGACCTGGGGTTCAGAGATTTGGTTTTATTTAATAAAGCGCTCTTGGCAAAACAAATATGGAGATTGGTACAAATGCCGGAATCTTTGGTGGCAAGGATTGTTAAAGCTAAATACTACCCTACGATGACGGTTATGGAAGCTCAAGTAGGGAAAAGGCCATCTTTGGCTTGGAGGAGCATAATTTCAGCAAAGGAAATCATAAAGAAGGGGGCAATATGGAGGGTAGGGAATGGGAAAGATATTCAGGTGTGGGGTGATTGTTGGTTACCAAGACCAACGACCTACTCTATTCAATCCCCACCGACAATTCTTGCGGCTAACTCCATGGTGCACGACCTTATTGATGTCACTACGGGGAGATGGAAGAACGATATAATTTCAGCAAATTTTTTTGAGGAGGAGGCTGCAGTGATCAATAATATAACCTTCAGCCCTCTACTTCCTAAAGACAAATTAATTTGGAGATGTACAGCTAATGGACAGTTTTCAGTCCGAAGTGCTTATCATCTTGTTGTTGAATGGCAAGCCGAGACAAGGGGGGAAGCGTCGAAGCAAGGACAAGGGTGTGAGATGTGGAAAGTGTGCTGGAAATTAAACGTCCCTAATAAGGTGAAAATGTTTTTGTGGAGAACCTGCCACAACCTTCTCCCCACAAAAGTCAATCTGTTCAAGAGAAGGGTGATCAATTCACCAAAGTGCCCGATATGTCAGTTAGAAGACGAAAGTGTGGAGCATATTATATGGTCTTGCCCATCTGCGTCTGATGTGTGGAGCTGCGGACCAAAGAAACTACAAAAGAATAAATGTGGAACTACCAACTTTGTGCAGCTGTTTGAGGAGCTGATTGGGAGATGTGAGCAGCAAGAATTGGAACTATTTGCGGTGGTAGCTAGAAATATATGGCTGAGGCGTAATACAGTTGTCCATGAGGGTGAATTTCTTTCTCCAACTCAAGTATTCATGAATGCACCTGCTGACTTGGAGCACTTTCAGAGCATAAATGTACACTCTAAGGAGCTGGACAGTGTAATTCGACAATCTCAAACGGTCAAATGGCAGCCCCCCCCCCGGTGAACGTGATCAAAGTGAACTGGGACGCTGCAATAGATCGGCGAAACTCTAGCGTCGGACTGGGCTTACTTGCACGGGATGCAGAAGGCAAATTCTTGGTTGCATGTGGGGTCAAAAAAAAGATAGTAGTGGAGCCTATAGTGGTTGAAGCACTTGCAGCCCTGCATGCCGTGATTTTTGCAAAGGAGCTTGGATTTTCAAGTGTTATTTTTTAGGGAGATGCTCTAACAGTTGTGAAGGCAGTAAATTCCTATGGAGCCTGTGATAGCAGCTATGGTCATCTTGTGGAAGATATGCAACGGCATATGAATGATTTTGTTTTGTCAAGTTTCGTGCATGTTATGAGGGAAGCAAATTCTGTTGCCTATTATTTAGCTAAGGAGGCTTGTACCCCATGTCATTGACAAATGTTGGTGGCATTGTATTCCATCATGTATTGGTGGTATTATTAGGGAGGAGGATTTATCCCTTCTCTCCTGATTTGCTCTAATTGAGCTTCAATAAGATTACAAACTCTCTTAAAAAAAAAAAAACTCACGTGTCCCTTTTTTTAAAAAAAAAAAAAAAATTGTACTCATAATTTTTAATAATTGAACCGTACAAATATTGAAAGGGGTTTTTCCTTTTTCTGTTTTTTATTTTTATGAATTATGTGTACGATTTTTCCTTAATTAATTCATTTTAACTTTTTTTTTAATTAACTCACGTTTATCTCTCTCACCCTAAATCACGATTTTTTTTAAAAAAAATAAATTAATTGTCTTAATGCATTAATATCTCTCCCTTTATTAAAACACAATTTTCCTTAATTAATTCATTTTGACCTTTCGTTTTATTAATTCACATTTATTTTTTATTATAGTCAGAATATTTTTTTTATTTAAATTGTGATTGTTGTTAATATATATATATATATATATATATATATATATATATATATATATATATATATATATATAGAGAGAGAGAGAGAGAGAGAGAGAGAGAGAAAAGAGTGTCGATTTCTTATTAAAACATTCAGGCCACTAAAACAGAGTGCTCTAGTGCCAACAAATCACATATACAAGCGGGTGGTAAATCCCGCCAAGTCGCAGAGATACAGTTCATCACAGCATGTTTGGCAAGACTATGGGCTACTCTGTTTCCTTCTCGCCTTACAAAGGACAGCTTCCAAGAGACCAAGGAGGTAAGCTCCATTTTGATATCCGCAATGACATGCCGCATCAATCACTAATTTGGCATCCCCTTCCAAATGCACTTTCTCCAAGCACAACTCACGGCAAAATCTGATCGCCAGTAAGACTGCCTGTGCTTCTGCCGCAGCAAGAGCAAGACAACTCGTCCACACTTCACATTTCGCCCCTAGGAAGTTGCCAAGCGAATCACGGAGCACCACGGCCAGACCCATCCGACCATTATCCTTCTTAACAACCGCGTCACAGTTTCCTTTACACCATTCTGCCGCCGAAGGTATCCAACAACCCTCAACAGGAACTACGCCTTGAGGGACCAACTGCTCTCCCTGCTGCTGAGCCAAGGTGTATTCATGAATAGCATTTAGGGTCCGCTGCAAGATAATACGGGGATGAGTGAGGAACCCCCCAAAAACAACATCGTTTCACCGCAGCCATATCCTACGTACCAGCCCCGAGAATTGCACCAGCTCCTCCGTGTCACATTTGTGGAACAAACCTTCAACCACCTGTATAAAATTCGGGCCAGGGAAATAGCTTTTTTGGAATTTTTTTGAACCCATACTCCACACATCCATAGTTGATGGGCACTGCCATAGGACATGAAAGCCAGACTCCACTTCTAGCCCGCAAAGTGGGCACTGTGGATCCCTGAGAATTTTCCTCTTATATAAATTCTCTCGGGTCAAAAAAATATCATTGCATGCCCGCCATAGAAAATTCCTCTCAACATTAGGAACCGGCAAGGACCAAATTTGCTTCCAGATTGAGCTACCCACCCCACGCTGAGAACACCCAGTCACAGCAAGAGATAAAACTTCCTTTTGCATGTGATAGGCACTTTTAACAGAGAACAATCCATTTTTGGTGCCCCTCCATATGAGGATATCCTCCTGATTAGTACAACTTATAGGTATGGCGTGGATCACGCTTATCTCTTCTTTGGAAAAAATTCTTTCCAAGAGAGGAGTTTTCCACCATCTCAACTCTTCATTTATAAGTTCAGAAACGGTTGCTTCTGGGTCCAGCACTGCAGGAGGGGATAGAACTCAGAAGGTAGATGGATTTGGAAGCCACCTATCCTTCCAAATTTGAATTTTACGACCGTTACCCACCCACCAAACTAGTCCCTCTTTTAGTAGGTCACAAGAGCTGAAAATACTCTTCCAAGTAAAAGATGGACGCCATCCCATATTCGCTCCCAAAATCATACTCCCCGGGTAATACTTTGCTCGCATTATTTGTGCCACCAAACTGTCCGGCTGAGACCATAACCTCCAAGCTTGTTTAGCCAACAGGGCCTTGTTGAAACTGGTAAAATCTCGAAACCCCATCCTCCCTGATTCTTTTGGGATACCCATCCGCCCCCAACTCATCCAATGCACTCGGGATTTATTTTCTTGATTACCCCACCAGAATTTTTGCATATGTGAATTTATAACGCGTGCGGGAGACGAAAAACACTCGTACAATAAGCTGGTATAGCTTGTATCACAACCTTGAGAAGAATCTCTTTACCAGCCTGAGATAATAATTTAATCTTCCAGTCCTGAAGTTTCTTCCACACCCGATCAATAAGACCCTTAAAAGCTGCTATTCGGGACTTTCCTACCAAGGCAGGTATCTCCAAATACGTATCATATCGTTGAGATGAAGGTATCCCAGCTATTTCCGAAATTTCTCTTCTCACCTCCAATGGTGTGTTACCACTGAAAAAGAGTGATGTCTTATTATTATTAAGGCGTCGTCCAGAAGCTGCTTCATAAAGTCTCAACACATTAGTAAGATTATTCCATTGAGCAATGCTGGATTTACAAAACAACAAGCTGTCGTCCGCAAAAAATAAGTGACTAATCCGAGGGCCCCCCCGAGAAGTAGGAACACCCGTCAAAGCCCTGTCACCATTTGCCTATATCACCATGGCACTCAACACCTCAGCGCATAGAATAAATAAATATGGTGAAATGGGATCACCTTGCCTCAACCCCTTCTCTGGCTTGATCTGTCTGCACAGTTTTCCATTCACCATTACCGCATATTGCACCGATGTGACACACATCATAATAAGTTGGACTCATCTCGAAGCAAAACCCAATCGATATAATACGGCCTCTAAAAACCCCCATTCCACCCGATTGTATGCCTTGCTCATATCCAGTTTGACAGCCATATACCCTGATTTCCCCTTCATCCGTTTGTGCATTGTATGAAGGGTTTCATACGCAGCCAACACATTGTCGGTAATCAGTCTCCCTGGAATAAAAGCACTTTGAACAGGTGAAATAATATTTGGCAATATTTTTTTCAACCTATTGGCCAACAGCTTAGATATAATCTTATACATAACATTGCAGAGGCTTATTGGCCTAAAATCAGTGACACAAGTAAGGTCCTTAACCTTTGGAATAAGAATAATATTTGTCAAATTTAAGAATGAAGGCATACTACCAGAGTTAAGAGTACCAATGATAGCTTGACAAATATCCTCCCCCACAATACTCCCATTTTTCTGGAAAAACCCAGTCGTGAGACTGTCCGGACCTGGGGATTTTAATGGAGCCATGCCATGTAGAGCACTAGCAACCTCCTCAACGGTAAACGCTTGTAGTAAAGCGTTATTCATCTCCTCCATCACCCGTCTCACAATAGGTTGTAGACATGGCAACATATCACCTGCACTATCAGAGGTAAATAAGCTATTAAAATAATTGACATAAGCCCGTTGCACCATGATTCCCTCCGTTGCACCATGATTGTTGTTAATATTTTTAATTAAACATGTCTACTAGAAGAAAATATGCATATGAAAAACTTAAAAAGAAAAGAAACGTAGAGAAATTGATTGAATCTCAAATAGGAGCTTTAAATAAATTTGTTATTAGCAATAAACAAAATATGGAGGGTAATTTAGGTGAAAAACTCATAAATGAACAAGAAATTCATGAAAAAGAATTAAAAGATAATGAAAATACTATTGATGTATCTAACTCTATTGTTACAAATATTTATGACCTTGGCCAATAGAAAAATATTGATGCAAAATTAAGAGATTTATTAGTAAAAAATGGTCCAATAAGATACAATAATATAGATTTTCTTAAAGATGAGAAGTCTAGGCATTTTTCTAGTACATATTATATACGAAAGTTATCAAATGAGGAGCAACATAATAGAAGATGGCTAGTCTATTCAAAATATTTAAA
Source organism: Corylus avellana (assembly GCF_965113065.1). Lineage (NCBI taxonomy): Eukaryota > Viridiplantae > Streptophyta > Magnoliopsida > Fagales > Betulaceae > Corylus > Corylus avellana. Next base: position 2,387,937 of record NC_142490.1, on the reverse strand, counting down.
TAGAGTATTTTGTTTTTGTCACAAGTTGTTTAATTCAAAACCTAATATAACGCAATTAGATGATGAAGGAACTTAAAAATCTTAGTACTAAACTTAAAAGTCATGAAACAACCAATGAACACATTATTATCATGAAAGATTAGGTTGATTTCGAAATGAGATTATTAAAAAATAAAACAATTGATAAAATTGTCCAGGAACAAATTAACAGAGAGAAAGATCATTGGAAAAGAGTATTGCTTAGAATTATTGTTGTAGTAAAGAATCTTGGTAAGAATAATTTGGTAAGAATAATGAGATTATTTTAATTTTTAATTTTTTTTCAACAGACTCTCTTGGTATTTCTTAAACCAATAAAACACCAATGCAATGAAACCAAAAGTGTTACTCCAAATTTAGGGTTTGCTTTTCTTAACATTATTTTAATATAAAAATATTTTCTATTTTCTCTCTCTTTCCTATATAATTTTTTTGGAAGAATATTTAAATGGCTTTTCTTTTCTTTCTTTTTCCTAACATTTATTTAAAAAAAATATTTAAATAGTATAGAAAAAAGATAAGAAAAATTATTGTGGAGTTTATGGTGCAGGTATGAAAATTAGGAGGTCGTGGGTCTTACAAAGTAGCCACTCTTTCCAACGTTGCTTATCCTAACCCATTCCAAAAATATATAAAAGAGATTTTCTTTTTTTTAATAAAGAGAGTACTACTCCTTTCGGTCCCGTGTTTTTTTTTTTTCACCAAAGGTTGAGAAAAGCAATGATCAGATTGAAATTGTCATATATAATTTAAGTCTGCCATATGTATCACAAGCTGTTTAATTAGTTCTTGAATTTGTCAGAAATAGGGATTTTGAACTTTAAGAATTAAGGCTCTAGTAGTTGCGTTCATGAACTCTTTGAGAAGTCTCCCAAAACCTAAAGAAAGTCTTGATAGCCTTGTGATCACAATTTGGCTATATTGTGGTAATTGCCAGTAACTACCAACCAGACTAGTCAAGGCCTGAATTAGAGACATTACACTATGTTGTAACTGCTTACAACCCATATCATTATTGTTTGCGCTTGCTTTAATAAATTAACAATTCTTTTTATATTGTTGAATCAATTGATTTATTTGTTTGCCTGTAAAAAATTTAGTACTATATTTTTCGCTGTGAGATTATCTTATATCTCTAATGTCGTAACATCACATCAAAATTGGAAGTTTTTGTTTACGATCTTGCTAGTTCAAATATCGGGGCATTACAAATTTGTCTGTATATTGTATAAATTTCAAATAATAAGAGTAAAATGTAATCTTTTGAACTTTATCTTATGAATATAAGTCATAGACCGAACCAAATCAAATTCATTGTGTGTATTTTTCTTCATTCCACTTAAACATGCTTTCTAGATGGAATGAAGAAAAATGGAATTTTGAAAATCACGTCTTAGATGGAATTTTGGAATATGTATAAAAATATTCCAAAATATGTGTAAAAATATTTTTATACATATTCCAAAATTAGTAAGCTCTTTTGACCGTCAAAAGAGCTTAATAAATATGTATACTTATTCAACACACTCAAATAAATATGTATCTTCTTAAATTAGTTTGACTTTTTTTTTTTTGACCCAGTCTAATAAATATCAATTGTCCTTCAATATGTAAGAGAACGTTCTTAACAAACTAATTTAGAAGAAATTTATTAAGCTCTTTTGACGGTCAAAACAGTCTATGACTAAAATGGAGAGGTTGAAAATCACGCGTGCATTAAAAGTTTGATGGCTGTGATTGCGTACGTGGCATTCTACAAGAAAAGTAAAGACATGGCTTTAATTAAGATGGGGTGTACGTATGAGTGGTCGTTGCAATTCTTTTGACTTTGCAGGTGGGTGTCTGACCTCGACTGGATCAAACTAAACGTATTTGATTGGCTATAATTGAATGGGTGCATTTATGGTAAAGACTATGAGTGGTCAGCTTTTGCAATGAAACCAAAAGTGTTTCTCCAAATTTAGGGTTTGCTTTTCTTAACATTATTTTAATATAAAAATATTTTCTATTTTCTCTCTCTTTCTTATATAATTTATTTAAAAAAATATTTAAATAATATATATAAAAAAAAAAGATAAGAAAAACTATTGTAGAGTTTATTTGAATATAGAAATAAAAAGTAGTTTTGTTTCATAAATTTAAGAAAAATGTAAATGAAGCTGCTGTTTTTGCTCTTAATCCTACATTAGTCAAGGAGTTAGAATAGTGTAATATTAAACATCAATGGGTTTTCTTAGTGGGTCTAGCCTCTCTAGTACCAAAAAAAAAAAAAAAAAAAAGGTTTAGTATCACCCACTGGAACGCATGAGCCAGGTTGCCCTTAAGGGCCCTAACATTGAGCCTGTCTAGCTCGTGACCTATGTATGTGAAAAGCCTGGTATATTTTCACCTAGCTAGCCTAGCCCAATGATATTGGTTTCCACACCCCACCCCCACCTTTTTTTTTTTTTTTTTTTTTTTCAGATATCGAAAAGAAAGAACTTTATTAAACTATTAGTGATCACTTCAACACGCATTTGCAAAAATAAATTAGTTAAAAATGCAGGAATGGCACGTATAGTGCCAATAAATTTTGGGCTGCCCATGCGTCTGTAGATTTAGATTCAGATATTTATTTTCTATCGTGTAGAATTCTTTAAATTTTAACCATTAAATTGTCTATATTTTCTCATGAAAAATATACTATTATTAAATGATACTTAATTTTTTTTATTAATTGTTGTATGTTAAAATAACAAAATCTAAATAATTTAATACAAACTAATAACCCCTATGGGCCACCCCATAGGGGTTAGGAGTGGCTTTTCGGCCACCCATTCAATTTTTTAAAAAAAATATTTAATTTTTAAATTAAATTAATAAAAAAATAAGATATTGACATAGTAGAAAAGTGCATTTAATTTGCCTTTTCGATTAACCCAATGAGTAAAAATTTGAAGAAAAAAAAGTTAAGAGAGTTTTTGTTTTGACGCGTTGACTTAGAGATTTATAAGATGTATACCAAAATAATAATTAACATTTTAAGACTATTATCAAAAGGAGAGATTGACAAAATGCTAATTCATGCATATTCCCCTTTACATTAAGGGTATCAATTAATGTTTGCGTGTCGGGTTTGAGTCTTTTATATATATATATATATATATATATATATATATATATATATATATATATATAAGAGTACTAGAGTAATGTTAAATATAAGACCTATGTCTCCATCATGTCCTCCAGAATTGATGTATTTAATGATGATTTTAAAAGCAATTTCAATTGTGCGTTTACAAAGAAAACATGAGGGCGATGCCTAACATTACCCATAAGACTACATAAAGTCAATCATAGTTTGACCAATTTAATTAATTAAGTCAGATATCTCCACCCTAACCTATTAATTTCATGTTTAATTTATATCAAATTCGTGAGTTGTGTCAAAATTATTAATTCTTATATCAAGTATCGGGCTTGTTAGAACAGTTTTCAACATGGTGGATGCGCTTTCTTTGGGGTCTTCAATATGTCGTCGTGCACTCCAAATCACTACAAAAAAGTAATATTGTCAAGGGGGTCCCCGGAGGACCGGGGACACTCCGATGCCAAAGTCAGATAGTTTCTAAGAGAAATATTATGCTTCAGCGCACAATAATTCAATACGTTCAATAATATGTGTGAGGATATTTCAGAATTCAAGATCCTTTAGTACCTTGTGTAGGGGCCTATTTATAGGCTTAGGCTGTTGAAGTAGAATTTGATTGGATCTTCTTATTTGAATTGATTTGAGAGTCCAAAGTTGAGATAGAACTCAAAAGCTATCATGTAGAGATAAACCTTCAACAGATACCATGTAGAGATAATCTTGAGTAGTCATCTTGTAGAGATAAGTAGAACGTCTTTATCACAATATTGTCCTAATTGGAATATAAGACTATTAATTAATTAAATAGCCCTTGCTATTTAATTAATATCTTCATGGACCTATCCTTGGCCATTGGGCTCAAAATTTGGTGGGCTTGTAATGTGAATTTATTCCCAACAGTTACCCCCCAATTCCTTTAGCCAAGGTACTTGGGTAATGGGAATTTAGTCAAAGCCTTCTGGCGGCTTGTTGTTTGACCTTATCCGAGACTTGTGTCTCCCTAGTGAATGTGCTTTGAGCTCGTCAGTTGGAGCTCCTCAGCTTTGTCTTTGGCATCGTCTGAGTTCCCGGGAGCACCCCCAGCTCTATCCTTTGCCCGGGGTTAAACCCGTCCTAGTTCCGAGATACCTTTGTTCCCCGTTCGCCTTGGGGTGATTTCTTTTTTTTGTCCAAGGTTTTCTCCTTGTCTCCTTGTTGCCGCGAGTACCCCCCAACTCTTTCCTTTGCCCGGGGGTTAAGCCTATTATATCCTTGAGACACCCGGGGATCATGCCCGATTCTCTCACAAATGCCTCTATTCCCCGTTCGCCTTGGGGTGATTCATTGTTTTTGTCTAAGGTTTTATCCTTGTCTACGAGAATGAACCTGTACAATAATCTGTTAATAATGATTTATAAGTCTTTCAATAGACTAACCTTTTGCTCCCCGTTCATCTTGGCGTAGCTCCTTGTTTTTTACCGGGTTGTCTCCCGTTAATTGTTTTTGCCCAAGGTTGTCTCCTGGTCCTTGTTTTAGAGGGTTATCTCCCTATTCTTGTTTTTCCCCAAGGTTTTCTCCTTGTCCTTGTTTTTTACCGAGTTGTCTCCCGTTAGTTGTTTTTGCCCAAGGTTGTCTCCTTGTCCTTGTTTCAGAGGGTTGTCTCCCTATTCTTGTTTTTGCCCAAGGTTTTCTCCTTATCCTTGTTTTAGAGGGTTGTCTCTCTATTCTTGTTTTTGCCCAAGGTTTTCTCCTTATCCTTGTTTTAGAGGGTTGTCTCCCTATTCTTGTTTTTGCCCAAGGTTTTCTCCTTATTCTTGTTTTTTCCCAAGGTTTTCTCCTTGTCTCCGGGGTGAATCTTCTTGTTTTTTACCGGGTTGTCTCCCGTTAATTGTTTTTAACCAAGGTTTTCTCCTTGTCTCCGATGATGATATATCCGGGGGTGATATACCCGATTCTTTTTTGAAATATCCGGGAGTAATATACCCGGTTCTTCCTTTTCCATATCCGGGAGTGATATACCCGGTTCTTCTTATTCGGGATAGAGTATCCCCGGAATGTAATAATTTGGAATAAGAATTACCTTATTCTCACAACCAATCGAAACCAAATTTAGAATTTAAACCAGAATAGCCTATTCCTAAGCAAAAATAGGAATATAAACTTGAACCAGGATAGCCTATTCTTCAACTAGAATAGGAATATAAACTTAAACCAGAATAGCCTATTCTTAAACCAGAATAAGAATATAAACTTAAATCATGATAGCCTATTCCTAAACCAGAATAAAAATATATGCTGGATAAGAATTAAACCTGTTACCAAACGCCTTTTTTTGCTCCAAATTCCTCCAACATACAGCCCTTCACGTGCTATTATATTTTCTTTATTCTTTTTTTTTTTTTTTTTTTTTCTTCTTTCTTTTCTCTTTCCTGCGCAGCACCGAGGCACTTCACGCACAGAGGCTTCTTCTTCTACGATTTTCTTCGACGCACAAATGTGGGTAAGTGACGGCGGGGCTCCGGCAGGGGCGTTTGGAGATTCGGCGGTCACGGGAGCGTAAGGGCAGCTCCGGCTTTGAAGTGCGGGCTGTGCGTTTGGTTGCGCTGTGCTTGGGTCTCCGGCAATGGAGGTCACGCCGGCGTAGGGTCTCCGACAGTGCAGGTTGGAGCTCCGGCGGTCTCGTTTGGAGATCGGCTATGTTGCGTGCTTGGCGGTGAACAGCAGGTTCGAATCTGGGTGATCTGCGGCGATCAGCAACGTCACGGGTCTGCGGGTCCGGCAGTGGACAGCAGGTCCGGCGGTGACTGTCGTGGGCTGATCGCTTGATTTTCGTGAATGTGGATCTGCAATGTAGGAGGCAGATCTGTGCAGATCTACTATGGACAAAGCAAATCGGCGAATTCTTCCGGTTGGTTGTCGCCGGAATGCGTGCTCGCACCGTGATGAATTTTTTTATGAGAAACGAACTAGTCGTTCCCACAGACGGCGCCAAACTGTTAGAACAGTTTTCAACACGGTGGATGCGCTTTCTTCGGGGTCTTCAATATGTCGTCGTGCAATCCAAATCACTACAAAAAAGTAATATTGTCAAGGGGGTCCCCGGAGGACCGGGGACACTCCGATGCCAAAGTCAGATAGTTTCTAAGAGAAATATTATGCTTCAGCGCACAATAATTCAATACGTTCAATAATATGTGTGAGGATATTTTAGAATTCAAGATCCTTTAGTACCTTGTGTAGGGGCCTATTTATAGGCTTAGGCTGTTGAAGTAGAATTTGACTGGATCTTCTTATTTGAATTGATTTGAGAGTCCAAAGTTGAGATAGAACTCAAAAGCTATCATGTAGAGATAAACCTTCAACAGATACCATGTAGAGATAATCTTGAGTAGTCATCTTGTAGAGATAAGTAGAACGTCTTTATCACAATATTATCCTAATTGGAATATAAGACTATTAATTAATTAAATAGCCCTTACTATTTAATTAATATCTTCATGGGTCTATCCTTGGCCATTGGGCTCAAAATTTGGTGGGCTTGTAATGTGAATTTATTCCCAACAGGGCTCAAATCATATAAAAAATTGCCAATCATTCAAATGAACATGTTTGGATTTGCATTCGGCCTAAAAAAAGAAGCAAACGGCTTTTTGGACTCAAGCCGAGGGAAAGGTTTTGCCCAGAAGCCCATCGGGGGAAGCTCATTGGGCTTTGACGAAAACTATGAATGGTTCCAAAATACCCATGCTTAGAAAGGGAATAAAAAGAATAATGCAAGTAAAAGCACTAAAAAAAAAAAAAAAAAAGCACTAATGATTTGCTAAGTGATGGTTTAGGTGACAAGAATGTAAGATTGCTCGAGCATTCACAGCGCTATATATATATATATATATATATAAAGCCCTTTTGTTTCCCCATTCCTTCTGTTTTATTCATTTAGCGGGCATAGCTGACAGAGAGAGATGAGAGAGCGGATGAGAGGGGGGTGGCGGTAGAGCTAGCGACCATGGCCTGGTGGCCCGTGTCCATGGGGTGGGTCGCAGTTGAAGAGGCAGATCAGGCATTTGAGGGAGAAAAAGGAAATGGGCTTTAAGGTAATTGTCGTGAATGCTTTGACAGGGCTTGGAGCGTTATGGGCCCTTGTGATCAAGGCTATCAAGACTTTCTTAATGTTTTGGGAGACTTCTCAAAGAGGTCAACGCAACTGCTATAGCTTAATTCTTAAAGTTCAAAATCCCTATTTCAAGAACTAAACAGTTTGTGATACATATGGCAGAGGACATGTTTGAGATTACGTTTAAGGAGTTTAAAAGTATTTTTAATACTTAAAAATTCTGTTTAGAAAAAAAAGTACTCATTTAGTAAAAATTAAAAGTGCTTTTAATAGTCTAAAAGGCTTAAAAATGGACAAAAAATATTTTTGACAAAAACTTAAAAATAAAACTTTTGCCCCAACTCTATTCGACTTAAAAACTCTATTTCTTTCCAATCTCATCATTGCTTTTCTCAACCTTTGGTGAAAAAAAAAAAAAGGACCGAATATAGTAGTCTCTTTATTAAAAAAAGAAAATCTCTTTTATATATTAATTCTAGGTATAGAGCCTGTGATGTTAAAGGATTTAAGACCTATTTTTGAAGGAATAAGTTAGGATAAACAACTTTGGAAAGAGGGGATATATATTTTGAGAGAGCCACGAAAAAATATTTTTTAAATGAAATATGCCTGATGATATTATTCAAGGGTACGTATACACTACAAAAAACTTGCCATTTATTGACGTGGCAAACATCAGTTACCACTTTCTAACACGTCAAAAACTTTTGACGTGTTAAAATGGCACGTCAAAAATTACAATTAATTATAATTATAATTATGTATTAATTGGTATAAAAAATATGTATTAAAAAAAATAATGTAGTGAATTAATTTTAATTGGCATGAAAAATTATTTTAATTGGATAGAAAAATTAATTTTATCATATTAGTATAAATTAATTGGTATATACGTATATATATCACATGCATGCCAATTAGCTAGTATCATAATCATACTATTGTACAATTAATATTATCACATGAATATGAATCAAACATTTCATTAATATGATATGATATTATCATGCATAAATCATTCAAGTAATATTAATGTGATAGCCATATTAATTTTTACAAAATATATAGGATATACATAATACATTTATTTTATAAGACCTGCAAACCCCACATGAACTCGGCTAACACAAAATACAATGTTCGGTGAGTGAATTATTGAGCCCTCACGAAAAAATGAATTTTATAATCTGTACATCTAGAATATTAATTTATTTCTGCTCAATAATTTTTTTTTTTTTTCTTCAGAGTAAGACAAAAAGAAAGACATAATGGCAAGTATGCCAGAAAGAGCTTAGCTAGCTCCCTTGGTTTCGTCTTCGTCATCTTCTTTTTTTTTTTTTTTTTTTTTTTTGTTTAAAAAAATCTGAATGGTTTTTGACGTGCTAGTTTTGGCACGTCAGAAATTATTTCAGCTCCAATTTTTTTTTTAAAAAAAAATCTGGTTTATTTCTGACGTGCAAGCTGTAGCACGTCAGAAATTTCTGATGTGCTATTACCAGCACATCAGAAATTATTTTTGCTCAAAAAATTTTTTATTCTCCATGCAGTAGTATAGGAAGAAAAAAAAAAAAACTTTTTTTTGACGTGCTAAAACTAGCACGTTAGAAATTTCTGACGTGTTAAATGTTGGCACGTCACTAAAAAAAATGAGCGGGATTTTTAACTTTTTCCCTCTTTTTCCCTATATTCTTTCCCTCTTCTTTTCCCTTTATAATTCTTTTCTTTGGTCCTTTTTCTTTTATTTCCAGACTTAGCTCTCAATCTCCCTAGCCTCTTCTCTCTGCAGCAGATGCAGCCGGCCAGTTCCCTCTAGAGGGAAGAAGAAAGAAGAGAAAAAGAAGAGGAAGAAGAAGAAAAAGAAAAGGAGAAGAGAAGCAGATCTGCAAAAAAAAAAAAAAAACAAAAAAAGGAGAAGAGAAGAAGAAGAAGAAGAATAGAAGATATATAAGAAGATAAGAATATTTTTTGGGTTTTTGAAAATTTGTTGAGTTTCACGTTTGGATTTTTGATTTTTCAGGTTGATTTTTTGATTTAGTTTTTGATTTTTTGAAGATTTTTTGGGTTTGAATTTTTGAAAATGGAGGAAAGAAGAGAGAGAGTGAGAAAATGGAGAAAAGAAGAGAGGGAGAGAGCTGGGAGAGAAACACGGTGGGGTGAAAATAATTAATATATATATTTTGACGTGGCAGTATGTCAAAAAGAAATTTTTTGACGTGTCACTGTAGACACGTCAAAAATCTGAAATTTTTTACACCTACCCTTTTAACCGTTGAAAAATGTCAAAAATCGCACGTCAGTTTTGACGTGTCAATGGTCAAAAACTCCTAGTAAAAAATTATCACCATTTTTTAAAACTGGTTTTTATGATTAAAAGCTTATATGGAAAGAATCCCTATGTACAAATTCCCTTGCCAAAAAGGAAATAATTAAAATATTATTACCCTAAATATCTCCTAACAGGTATTATTTTATAATCTTATTTGCGCCGAATAGATATAGGTCGATAACATATATATTGGTGTAAAATTTCATCACGAAGCTAGAAAGGGTGGCCGATCAAGAGCGATGATACCCGGCCGTAGCAATGTGCCTCAAGTTTTTTTGAATTTGCCAAACCAGCTTTAGAATTTAGAACAGATCACGAAAAAAGACTTTTATTTTCCCTTTTTCCCAGGGCGAGGATGTAGATGACATTCTTAATTAAATTAATGCAATCAGGTTATAATTTCTAGCTTCGAAAGTTCAGAACAACTTAAGACGACAACCGGCTTTATTTTTATTTGAGAAATAACGCATTGTTCTTCGGTTTGTCCCACTCTTGCTTTTGTGAATTGAAAGAGTCAAAGAGCTTCATCTCTTTTGTCTTTCTCTTATTGTTAATTTGCTAGAAACCGTAATATTATAAGGTTTTGATGCCTGAGTCAGAGCAAATGGAGCAATTAGCAATATATAATAAAGTCAGGAAACCGTGTTCACCCCCAAGTCTCATAATATATTGTCGCAGCCTCTGGACCAAGCATCATGGGCTTGTCTTGTTGATCGCATCATAGTGATTCTGATTCAATATACCAATACATTTGTCTGAAACTTTCGATCATGATATTCGTGATGATACTTGCATTCGATAACTGCAAGAAAGCATAATATAAAAAGATTTTGATACCTAAGTTGGGGTAGATGGACCAATATAAAATAAATGTGAACAAAGAAACCGTGTACCAAAAAAATAAAAATAAAAACTCGCCTATAAAAAACTCTCATATTTATTTATTTATATATGAGGCGTTTGATCGAGTGGATATTGTTGTACTGGGAGCTGCCGGCGAGAATACTGACGAGTTCAACAAGAGGACAATCGAATGGACCAAGTAAATCAATTAAAAAAATTAAAGAAAAGCGTTGAAATATGACAACGTACCATATGGTTGGGGCTGCTCCTAGGCCTTGCCATCTACCTGACCTTCATTCATTCTCGATCTCTCTGTAGATGTTTCAACCATGAGTAATATTGTCTCCAACAAATGTTCTTTCCTTCTTCAACCTCAAAGAATCCATTCTCTTCTCAATCAGCTCTTCATCATCTTCTTTTTATTGCTGCTTCCCCATGCAAAATCAATTTCCTTCAACTTCTCTACTTTCCGGACAAATATGAATAACATAACATTCCAGGGCGATGCATTCACCTCCTCCGGATTTCTCCAACTTACAAAGAATCAACTCGACGCCTCCATCACTTACAGTGCTGGTCATGCCTCGTATGCCGAACCTGTGCGCCTCTGGGATGCCAAGACAGGGAGGCTTACGGACTTCTCCACCCACTTCACATTTGTCATAAAAGCCGTTAATATTTCAGAGCACAGTGACGGGCTCTCCTTCTTTATTTCACCATTTCAGTCCGACATCCCCAACAATTCAAGCGGCGGGTTTCTTGGGCTGTTCGATTCGGCAACCGCGCTCAAGATGTCTTCGAATCAAATTGTTGCAGTTGAGTTTGACACTTTCAAAAATGATTGGGATCCAAGCGATGATCATGTCGGAATCAATGTCAACACCATTGCCTCAGCGGCAGATGTCACGTGGAATAGTAGCATGAGGAATGGGTCTACAGGAAATGCATGGGTGAGTTACAACCAGGCCGGCTCAATGTATCTGGAGCCTTAGGCGAAATTTTGAAATTGAACTTTATTTTTTTTAATATTTAAATATTAATTAAATAATATTTATTTTAATAATATTATTATATTTTTATAGTATTATTATTATTTTCATTCTTATTGCTGTTTCATGACTTTTAAGTTTAACTTTTAATTAGTTGCTCAAAAAAATTGATGTGACATATTTATTTTTTTGAGTTAATTAGTCTTATTTTACAATGGACTTATTATATTGGGGCATTATTGTAAAGGCCATAAATTTTTATAAGAAAAAATTGTGGGCCTTATTTTAAAAAAATAAAAATAAAAATTGGGCCTTACTAACTGGGGGCCCTAAGCGACCGCCTCAATGGCCTAGCCATTGAGCCGGCCCTGGTTATAACCCAACCTCCAAAAATCTAAGTGTCTTCTTAACGTACGCTGCTAATCCAGTCTTCAATGGGAATTCTAGCCTTTCATATGTTGTTGATTTGAGGAATGTTTTGCCGGAGTGGATTAGAGTTGGTTTCTCCGCAGCTACAGGGAAGTGGATTGAGTTGCATTCAATAAGTTCTTGGTCATTCGATTCAACTTTGGAGATCAACGATGGAAACAGAAAAAACAAATTGGGGTTGGTGATTGGTTTGGCTGTGGGTTTTGGTGTATTGGGTTGTGGATTGGGTCTATTTTGGTTCATCTGCTGGAGAAAAAGGGCTGGAGGGAAAAGAGAAGATTTGGAAGGAGATATCAGCATGGATGATGAATTTGAAAAGGGAACCGGCCCGAGGAGTTTCACTTACCGTGAACTTATCCGGGCAACAAAGAACTTTGCCGAAGGAGGGAAGCTTGGGGAGGGAGGATTTGGAGGCGTTTACAAGGGATTGTTAAGTGAATCCAATACTGATGTTGCTGTTAAGAGGGTCTCAAAGGGATCAAAACAGGGGAAAAAGGAGTACATAGCAGAAGTGAGAATCATTAGCCGTTTGAGGCACAGGAATTTGGTTCAACTAATTGGTTGGTGCCATGAAAAGGGCGAGTTCCTTCTCGTCTACGAGTACATGCCTAATGGAAGCCTTGATAATCATCTTTTTGGTGGGAAGACTATGCTGACATGGGCAGTGAGGTATAAAGTAGCCCTTGGATTGGCTTCTTCACTCCTCTACCTTCACGAAGAGTGGGAACAATGTGTTGTGCACAGAGATATCAAGTCTAGCAATGTCATGTTGGACGCTAATTTCAATGCCAAGCTTGGCGATTTTGGCCTTGCAAGGCTTGCAGACCATGAATTAGGCTCGCAAACAACCGTTTTGGCCGGCACCATGGGCTACCTAGCGCCGGAGTGTGTTATTACTGGCAAGGCTAGCAAGGAATCCGATGTCTATAGCTTCGGGGTGGTTTCCCTTGAGATTGCATGCGGAAGAAAACCAATGGAGCCGAGGGTGGAACCTAGCAAGGTGAGGTTGGTGGAGTATGTATGGTAGCTCTATGGAAAAGGCCAGCTTCTTGATGCTGTTGATAAGGGATTGAGTATGGAATATGATGAGAAACAAACGGAGTGCTTGATGATCATTGGATTGTGGTGTTGCCATCCTGATCCCACCATCCGGCCGTCGGTAAGGCAAGTGATAAATGTTCTTAATTCTGAAGCTCCATTGCCAAACCTTCCATTGAAGTTTCCTGTGCCAATGTATTTTGCACCTCCAATGCATATGTGTAGATTCTCCTACACATCATCATCTGGTCTCACAGGGTCCAGCAAAGATCAGACGCAATGTTCATGTAGCAGTTGCTCTACTACTCATTCATCTGTTTCTGCCGGCTTTTAAAAAGCTCTTCTAAATTTAGGCAAAACTAATGTGTAGTTTGCTTCATTAAGTGCGCAATACTGTTTGTTTGTTTGTTTTTGTGTTTTTTTTTTTTTTTGACATGTCCACACAAAAGAAAGGAGGGGAGATTCGAACTAGTGACCTTCACTTTATGAGGGGTGGTTCACAGCCGATTGAGTTACCCCATGAGGACTACTATGTTTTTATTTAATCACACACACTTGGATAGAATTGTAAGCATTAATTATTAGGTTTGGGCTTGTATTGTAGATGTGTAGTTTGCTTCAATTACGCAATACTGTGTTTTTATTTATTCACACAAACTTGGATAGAATTGTAAGCATTAATTCTTAGGTTTGCTTCAATCAATTTTTATTTTATTTTTTAATCATACAAATTATTAAGAAATTTAATCAAGCATGCAGTTGATGCAGTGAGAGATTTCTTTTGGGATTGGGATCCCCAGCAATACCCATCAAATTGCCATCAAATTTTTTTTTTTTAAATTCTGGCCATCCATTTTCATCTAACAGCTAAAAATTCGCCATGTATCCTACTTAATATAAAATAATAAAATATTATTTAAATTTTAAAAATAAATATAAAATAAAATAAAAATTATTAAAAAACATTGAGTGGTTCGGCCACCCCATTTTTCTCCTAGGGGATGGCCGGCCAACCCAGCTTAGCCTAGGGGTGGCGTCGGCCACCCCCAAAGGCCGGTTGGGGGTGGCTCTGGCCACCCCCCATGGCCCTAGGGGGTGGCTCCGGCCACCCCCATGGCTCAATTGCGATTGCCAGCCACCTCATTTTTTTTAAAAAAAAAAAATTTTATTTTTACAATTTAAATAATAAAATATATTTTTTTAATTAGTAGGACATGTGTCAGTTTATAGATCCTTGGATAAGATTTAATAGCCAAAATTTCAAAAACAATTGATGGACAATTCCTCTGCTATTGCTGGAGATTTCAATCCTTTCAATTGAAGCATGTCAAGACTCAAATGTTTGTAAACCTGACATCTTCCTCCTCAAGTTGGCACAAATCCAAAGAAAAAAAAAGTGTTAAAAAAAAGAATGGTAAAGTCATTAGCTGATTTCCAAGGTAAAAATACTGTTTTGATCGGATAATTATATAACAATTTATTAAATAATATTAATATTTTCTCAAGTAACCTAGGGAAACATGATCCCCAACTCACCAGACTAGGTCAAGGAATATAAAATTCTGGTAATCAATATTATCCTTCATGAAACACGATCAGCATAATCGGATCTAAGCATCCAGATTCTGGGCAATGGGATATGTCTTTGTCAATTGTCACCAAAAACGTATTATACAAATGGCGCTTCTGATCACTTCCCCAAAGAGTGATGATAAACAGCACGCTGGGCGTGCATAAACCGTCATGCACGTTAGGCTAAATTTTTTTTAAAAAATATTAAAATATAATATTTTAATATTTTAATTATAAAATAATAATAATAATAATAAATTTAGCACGGTCATGCACGCCCGGCGTACTGTGAATCATCACTCCTTCCCCAAAAGTGTCTGGTGGGAAACTTTGATTAATAAGGTCCAAATAAACATTAGAATTATAATTTTTTTTTTCGTGAAATACAAAATTGCATTACTTTAAATAGGCAATATTCCAACAATACAAATGGAGAATGATATAGTAATTTGACTTTGACCGGACTGTTTAATTAATTTCATGATTATCATAATCATTTGTTGGACTGTTGGAAGGCAGGTTTTAATTTGAAGTACATCAGCTTCTAATCCAAAATCATTCCAGCATATAGACCCATGAAACCATACGGTGTGGGCGGAGTTTGCCAATAATTTCGTAGATGTGTCTTGTACGTACTTCGGATATGCCGTAAACTCACTGCTTGGACCTTGTTTAGTCCGAGGGGCACACCATGGATGGGTGCTTAATGTTTTGTTGGGATTATATCCCAGGATATTATTAATTTGATTTAATAATAATTTTAAAAATCATATTAAAAAAAAATGAAAATAGAAATATAAGAGTAAAGCACAAAGCCCAAAGCCCAAACCCAAAAATAATCTGATTGTTAAACCCGCCAAGCCCAGACTACTTCCATGCCTTGAGAAAATAACTATCCTCCTTCTCGTAGCCCAAAGTGTCGGAGATAATAAAATAGGCCCTTTTTTTTTTTTTTTTTTTTTTTTTTTTTTTTTAAGCTAAAATAGAGCTTGATTTATGTATATAGAAAAAAAGGTTATAAAACTGTTAGAATATATGGAAAATATATAATATTTTTCGTATATTTCATAATTAAGTTGATATTGAAATATTATCTATTTATGGGTTGATTGTAATCATATATTGAGATTGTAATCAAATCAAGGGAATTTAAATACCAAACTTATATTTAGACATTGTCCTATAAATAGGGATCTTTGTATTGTAAACAAAAAAAGTTAATGAGTACAATGTAACCCTTATGAGTATTTCGAGTGATGGACGTATGTATCTAATACCGAACCACCCGTAAGTTCTTTGTATTCATTTTTTCTATATTGTTTCCACTATAATTTTCGCATCATCATTATTTCAACATGGTATCAGAGCTATTTCAACTATGAAATTCATATTAATCCATTTTTGGTAACATTTTTTTTTTTAACTTATTTGATACTTTATTAAAATTTTCAATCTTTTAGTACGTTTATGAAAGGCCTAGTATATTTACCGTTGAAACAAATTTTTGGACAGCTGAATTAATGATGGGACTCAATATTGTGGGTGAATTGTGGCCATCATCTTCAAAGATCTCAAATTTTAAAATTTTCTAACAAGCGTAAATTATATATTAATATGAGATTTAGCACTTATATAACAACTGCGTGACTATCACTATATATATGATAAGGAAAAAAAAAATCGTAAAAAATGACCACCTGTATATATTGGGCGCCAAAAAATTATACACGTGAAGAGCCTTAATTTATTTACCAATTGGATACCTTCTGTTCTCACCCGCGACCTTCGAGTTGGTTAGT
The DNA here is from genome assembly GCF_965113065.1 of Corylus avellana. Taxonomy (NCBI): domain Eukaryota; kingdom Viridiplantae; phylum Streptophyta; class Magnoliopsida; order Fagales; family Betulaceae; genus Corylus; species Corylus avellana. Next base: position 2,371,676 of record NC_142490.1, on the reverse strand, counting down.
TTCTGTTAATATGGTTAACTTTTGTTATGATTATTGTTGTCGCCCACAGAAACCACCAGTAATGAAGGTGTCTGTAGATTGTACATGACGCTATATAATAGCAATCCAAAAGGCAGGCCACATAGGTGTGTGAAAACGCAGAAAAACAATTGATGTCATGTGAGCAATCTGTGTCTTTTTCCCAGCCATTTTGTAGCTGTTTGTCATGTACCCAAATCTAACGCCACCTGTTGGGGTTTGGAGAATATCGAGGACAACCACATGACTACAGTACAGAAGCTCCCAGATGGGATGTGTTCTTGGTGGGCTTCGAGAATCGAGAAACAACCCTTTCTTTCTTTATAATTACCTGTTTCACATTTGTCTCTTTCATTGATTCATTTTGATCAAACTTTTGGAGGGTGTTTTTTTATTGTTATTCTTGGAAAAAATGCTGTGATGTCAAATTCAGTAGGTAAATTAGTTATCAAACAAATACAATAAATATGTAATCCAATGTCTCTTTCCTAAGACAATGATGTTGCCTATATTTTCTAACACTTTGTCAACATTAGGCCAACTAAAGGGGAGGCCTTACAATAAGACATTATTAATGACCCAACGTCTCTTTCCTAAGGTGGAATGCAGCACTTCGTGTGGATTGGTTTGTTTTGTGTATAGCATATTCCTTTAGAATTTTATTTTATTTTATTTATTTATTTTTTCTCTTTTTGTTGCAAGATGCAAAAACTCACATCACTAAAAGGAAAAGGTTAATGGATAGTCGGACCATTCCTTCAATTTTAAGGGAGTAACCATCAAAGATGTGGTTGGAATAAGCTTAACACCCCTCATCCTTTGAGAGTGGTGGTCATCTACTCCAAAAATGTGGTGCGACCACTCGTAAAATTTCAAAAAACGTGTGATCAATTTGTGAGAGTTGTATGGATTTAACCCTAACAAGAATTAAATGTATTATATAAGAGGAAATAGGATTCTCATGTGAACTAGATATTATCTATTTAATCATGAAGATTTAAAGTTTACGTATCTAACGAATTTATATGAAGTCAATATTTGCATGTTTTTTTTTTTTTAAAATTAAATAATGTGAAATTACTTACTTTCACACTATTATATGAGCAAAATTAAATTATAACCCTAAAATAATTAAATACTGTATATTCTATTTGACATTGACAGAATTTTGTCCATACAAGAAAACTAAAGAAAAGTTGCCCATTCAGTGAGCCACCACCCACTCCTTAAAAGAGAGAAAAGAAAAGAAATAAAAAAACTGCCTAAACTAGGAAATGGAATAATAGATGAGCTTTCGGTCAAAGGAGGCACAAAAATAACCTAGAAGAATGGTGATCTTCGAAGCACCAATTATATATATAAGATTTATTGGGCTTGAGGGTGTCAAATGCTTTACATTTTTGTCCTCTTTCGTTTATTAAAAGTTCAGTCTATAATTAATATATCCTCCCGTTGATGAATATCAATTAATATTTGCAAAAAGCTTCCCCCATACTTATTCCCTGTCTTTCCTCATTTAAAATTACTCCACTTCGAAGCGTGCGCTGATGATAGTTTGGAATAGTTTTCCTAAATCAAATTTATTTATCTAATTTGGATAAATTCTCCCAAAAGAGTATTTAAATGGTCAATAATAGAGAAAGAATAAGGATGTTATCGACTGCATTTAGATGAAATTTAAGAAAATCACTATATATAATTATATATGTAATTTAAATGAAAGATAACATCAACAACATGCAACTGTTTGAGTTTGAATTATGCGGTTGATTTGATTATTCAAACTCTTGAATATTTGATTCAGGAACATCATTTCTAACATAGATATCATGAGTGCTCTAAAGTCTAAACCATAAGAGTGCCAATTATTAAGGAATTATTTTTAATGGCTATTAATTTGAAGACTGAAGAGTACACAGCTGCTCGAGAGAAGAGAAAAAGAAAATGTCTCGGGAGGCCCGGCTCGTGACAATGTGACACCCACATATTCTCCTTTTGGTGAAAGCTACTCTTGTTCTTTGTGTGTGTCACAGGACAATAAAAAGCACCAAAGTAGTCACATGATGGCATGGCATGGATGTTGCGACCTTCGTAAGTCTTGCGGTGGGGTTTCACAGGTACACTTGTCATGAATTCATAATATTACTCTTTCATCAGCACTCATGTCTACAGTGGGTTTAAGTTTAATTAACGTATCATTTTTCTCGTTAATTAAGAGTTTCCTAGATTCAATTAACACCTTCAACACACAAACAGTGAAACACTGCACGTGTGCATGTTTTTATTATTAATGTTTATTACCACTCTTAATTTAACAACTCAGAGTTAATTTGTCACCTGATCAATATTTACTATATTTTTTTTCATATGTTAATTATTGAGTTGTTAAATGCAAATAAATGTTGATTCATCCTATAAGTTCTATAGGAGGTCTTGATGCGAGATCAATTATAATAAAAACGTAATATATATTCATTATTATTTATCACGATATGTAAAACTATATAGAATTTTACAATTAATTACTTGTACTTTTTTCTATCAAATACAATTTATGATTAGGGATCCAAACTTGTTAAGTGATTCCATGCATGTTGGTTATCAAATATATCACAGAAGGAAAGTTAATCGATTGTGCGTGTTTTTTTTTTTTTTCCTTTTTAGTTTTTGGTTGTTGACCTAACGAGTTAACTCGATGAGTTTTGGAACACAAAAAATAACCCAACAAATATAATAATAATAATAAACCAACAAATGTTGGGGCAGGTTATATATTCCAACCTAGTGACCTACTAATTAACCGGATCTCAAATTTGTCAAAGAAATTTGGTATAACGGATTCAATGTAATCTTTGCCAACTTATAATTTGGACAATTTTAAGGATTTTTTAGACTCCAACAAATTCCTAAATTGTCTGACAAATTCTTAAAATTGTACAAAGTATACATTAAAATCAACAACCCCTTCCTATGAGCACGTGATACTTTTTCTAGGACTAAATTACCCTTTTTGTTGTCTCAAAGACTGGACCAGCCCCTCCGGTGAAACCCTGAAAACTATGAAAAGCTCGGGCTGGCATTTCCAATTCACTTGAATGCATAAAAAGCGAAAGCAATTAAAACGTACAGCCAATAAGAATTAGTAGACTAACATTAAAAACGAAGCAGAAGGCCTTCCTTAATTAACAGCGCGCAGTTATTAGATGTCATTTGCATGGCGAAATATATCTCTCTGCGTTTTTGAATCAATATTCAAGGCTCCAAACGTGCGAAATATAGTTCGTAAAAGACCAGTGAGAAATGGATAGATATTGGCATCTATTGCAGGTACATCCAAGTTTCTAGGATAATTATTATTGATGCATGCATATAGATTTCTTATCTTTTTTATCATTTTCTTTCCAAAAGCATTGTTCAGGTTGTTTGTATATAAGACTAATTGTGTTCTTTGTTTGTCAGAAATTGATTTACAGGTCAGTATGGAGAAGGTAACCTGGAGTAGAAGGCAATGGGGTTTCCTTGTTGGGTGCTTAGGAGCCATTTTGCTGGTGTTCTTCTTGCTTGCTGGTTCTGGTTATCATGAGAAGACCCCATCAAGGTTCATCCTCATCTTTTGCTCCCCCAAACATAACATTAATTGTAAGATGCATGTCGAATTGTTCAGTCGAAGTCTGCATTACTTAAGGAGAATTAGGAGATGTCTGAGAGAGTGTTAAGAAACCAGAAAATGCTACACTGTGCTTTAGAAATACTTTTGTTGTTTTCTTTTATACTTTTTTTTGGGGTGGCCGGGGCTCCATTAATATTCAGTCCAATGTCTTCATTTTTGTCGTTATTGCCAATGTTTGTGATTCCCCTACTCATTAGTCTGTCATGCGTACAATAAAACCCAAAAACATTTTTGTGGGTGGAATTGGAGAAACAAGTTATTGTCCTATTCACCCGATCATAAAGAGTAAGATCACATGCTTGGCTCAAGCTGCAAAGGCCATTCTGTGACTCCACAGTTTCTGGTCCATTCTGATCATATCTGTCGCCTGTGTTGGAAGCTCTACAAATCAAAACTAAAAAGAGTTTTTCTTTTAATTAAATGGTAGAAGTTATAAGTTCTTTTAATTAATAAGGGACTTTAGTTTCCTAAACTCGTGTTTATTCAATTTTCAACTAAAGTCTTAATTTAAAGATGAGTTTATTTGTTATTTATTGCAATAAATAAGGAGAAGTAGAACTCTTGTAAGGAAAAGTCTTGTAAGTTAGATTTGGATCCTTTCATATTTTCTAAAATATGAGATTATTATATTTTAAAATTTGAGCCATCAATTTTATCTAACAGTTTAAATAAATTCAGAAACTTGTGTAACCGAAGCAAGTAGATTTTACATATTGAAAACTAAAATTAATTATCTTGGTAACACACAAACTCTTATATTTATTTAAACCGTTAGATGAAATTGATGACATCTGAGGGGATCTCAATCCAAGTAAGTTAGTCTTTGTATGCCTCTATTTATAGGCTTCGTAAGATGTATTTTCGTACGAGTGAAATAAAATGAAGAATTCCTCCACTTTCATTTAGTTTAATTATTTGTTCTTTGTCTTTTAGAAATAAAAGAGAGAAAGAGATAGAGAGGTGACTAGTTTGTAAACTAGTTTTTTATCTTTCAGCCTGGCATCTTTTTTCGTTTGCCTTTCTGTTTAAGTACTACTACTGCACAAGAAGAAGACGATTGGTGATATACAATACTCTAAAAGCAAAGGTTTCTTGTTCATTGATTTCATGAGTTTGTGGTGTGTATATTCCAGTAGGGTCAATGAGTTTTCAAGCTTACTTTTATTTGTTAACAACAGTGGATTCTTTTGATAACTTTTATTTTTTTTATTTTTTATTTTTTTACATATAATGCAGGAGAGTCCTATGGGGGCGGCGCGGCAAAAGCCAAAAATCTCTTGAGGTGAAGCTGTATACCGACATCAATCAGCAGGTAAATGCATGAATTCTCCCGTTTCTCACATGTTCTAGCTAGGCAGAAAAACAAACATAATTGAATTAGTCAATTACTGTGCTTCACATAATATTTTGATCAGGTGATGTTGGATAATGGGATCGTCCAAGTCAATTTCTCAATACCGGATGGTCATGTCCTGGGAATAAATTACAATGGTATCGCTGACATACTTGACGATCATAATCGAAGAGAAGATAGAGGGTACGCGGGATTTTCTACTTCCTTTTTAAATCAAGCTTCTATACTTATAATTACGCAATCTTTTTCATGTTTGACAAAATCTGCTAACATGATCTAGGTATTGGGACGTAGTTTGGAATGAGCCAGGAGGCCCAAGTATCTTTGAGAGGTAACTAATATTATGATCAAATATTTGCATGGTTTTGTGTTTTAGGGAGGAAATTTAAAGTAGCCTTTTCCCAACGAATAATTTGCAGAATAGCAGGAGCAAACTTCACAATTCTAACCCAGGATGAAGACCAAATAGAGCTTTCTTTTAGTAAGATATGGGATATTTCGCTCCGTGGAAAAAGTGTTGCCTTAAATATAGACAAAAGGTGCATTTTTCATCAACTGATAATCTTTAGTCTAAAATTATAAACCTTGTTAATATTATTATAACATTTTACAGGTACATATTGCGGCGTGGGATTTCGGGATATTATTCATACGCAGTATTTGAGCGGCTTGAAGGATGGCCGGAGGTGGAGATTGATCAAATTAGGATTGTCTACAAGCTCCGCAGTGACAAGTAATTTTATATATAAAGAAGATGTTATATATCATTTTATTTTATTATTAAAAAGTGAATAATAATCATAATATATTATTTGAAATGAATTGGACAGATTTTGCTACATGGCGCTATCGGATGAGAAGCAGAGGATCATGCCAACAATGGAAGACCGTATACATGGCCAGCCACTCGCCTACCCTGAGGCTGTTCTTTTGACCAATCCAGCCAATCCTCAGCTTAGAGGAGAGGTACCCTTAAATCCATTTCTACCTTATCCATAATATTACTCTATTATATATTATTATTATTATTATTTGTTTTTACTTGTTGGCATGCGTTGGCTCACGTACAATTTTAAGACTCGTGACCCTATGGGCGCAGGTGGATGACAAGTATCAATACTCTATAGAAAATGAGGATAATAAGGTTCACGGATGGATATCCCCTGACCCACCCGTTGGATTTTGGATCATAACACCTAGCAATGAGTTCCGTACAGCTGGGCCAAACAAGCAAGACCTCACCTCCCATGCCGGTCCCATTGCCCTCTCCGTAAGTCCACCCATTTATCATCTGTGGACCCTCATATTTGTCTTTCTTTTTCTTTTGACAGCGACCACATAATTGTCTGCCTTCTTAAACAACCAAACAAACAAAAAGGTCTTCATTTGAATTTGGTTATTGTTTATGTGCAGATGTTTGTGAGCACCCATTATGCTGGGAAGGACATAGGGATTAATTTTGAAGAGGGAGAGCCATGGAAAAAGGTTTTTGGTCCCATATTTGTCTATCTTAACTCAGTTTCCAGTCAAAACAATCCCCGACAACTTTGGGAAAATGCTAAAGAGCAGGTATAATATTGAACTTGGGTGGCCGGTGTTCTTTTCCTTGGAATTTATAACTGATAAATTATTTATTAATTAACTAGCACTTGATTTTTACCAGATGTTGAGCGAAGTGGGTAGCTGGCCATACAACTTCACCGAATCAGAAGATTTCCTTCCTTCTGATCAACGAGGAACAGTTGCGGGTCAATTGCTAGTCCATGACCGGTATGCCACTTGAGTAGCTACTTGCATAATTTCTCCACACATATTCAAGTGATACTCACAATGAGAAATCAATATATTAGGTACATCAATGAGGAACTAATGTGGGCGCAATCTGCTTATGTGGGTTTGGCGGCTCCCGGAGAGGTGGGATCATGGCAAAGAGAAAGTAAGGTAATATTTTGTCACTAATTATTATAATATAAATTAAATGATCTATTCTTATTAGTTTAAACTTTTCTGATAAGTAGTAATTTAACTTGAGTTCGAGGGTCTTATCATTCGCCTCCTACTTCATGTGTTAATTCTCACTTCTTAAGAGAGGGTTTGAGCCTATATTTGAGATTTAAGTGATGATTTAAGTAATTTTCCTTAGAAATGATGAAGAGTGATCAAACACTAATTAGCTCTAAATTCTATTTCTTTATCAATTTGTTTCAGGGTTATCAATTTTGGACCCAGGCGGACGAGAATGGACGTTTCATAATAAAAAACATCCTACCCGGGGAGTATAATTTGTATGCATGGGTCCCTGGTTTTATTGGCGATTATAAGAATGATACCAAGATTACTATTAATCCAGGTTAGCATATGCTAGATGAAGAGTATCTCAATTTCAAATTAATGATTCATATTAAATTTTATAGATTTAATGATGCATATTTTGTTACATCATTTAAAATTTTAAATGACATGACACCATGTATATCATTAAATGCAATAAAAAATGCTATATCCATTGAACATGCTAACTAATAAAGCTTCATTAACATGCAATGCAGGTGGGGAGGTCCAAATGGATGTCCTTGTGTATGAGCCTCCAAGACATGGCCCTACTTTGTGGGAAATTGGGATCCCTGACCGCACTGCCGGAGAGTTCTATGTACCAGACCCATACCCAACGCTCATGAACAGATTGTACAGCAATCAGCCAACTGAAAAGTTAGTCACGTACACCATATGCAGTCACACATTAATGTCGCAATTCTAAAAGAAATTTTGTTGCTTACTTTTTAAAATAATTTTGAGTCGCAGGTTCAGGCAATATGGCTTGTGGGAAAGGTATGCAGACTTATATCGTGAGCAGGATCTCGTATACACAATTAATGTTAGCGATTATCGCAAGGATTGGTTCTATGCGCATGTTACGAGGTATATATATTTGTTTTGCACTAGAATCCTCTATAATTGTCTATTTGAATTACAGTTAATCCGGTTGGGCCTCTTGCCACATGTTCGAACTAGTTTTGAATTGTTCGAACATTTACCTAAACAACAAATTGCGACAAATCCGGACACATTTGTTCTAATTCTTGTTTCTAATATTGCATTGCAGGAACATAAATAATCGAACATACGAAGCAGCAACATGGAAAATCGTGTTTGAACTTGAAAGTGTGAACATCGGAAATTACACACTCCAGTTGGCCTTGGCTTCGGCCAATGAAGCTGATTTGGAGGTATAAAACTTTCAAAACAACATAAGCACACAGCCTAGCTAGTTATATTTTGAGTTTTGTTTTTTGGTTAATATTTTGCTTATGGATTTCTGGTAATTGGGTTGTTTAAAGGTTCGGTTCAACGATGCGAGTGCCCAACCTGCACACTTTTTAACAGGAGTTATAGGAAGAGAGAATGCCATCGCAAGACATGGTATTCATGGATTATATAGGTTTTACAGCATTGACGTTGCAAGTAATGTATTACAAGAAGGAAACAACACAATCTATCTAACGCAATCAAGAAGTACAAGTCCTTTCCAAGGAGTCATGTATGACTACCTTCGTTTAGAAGGGCCTCCCGAGGGGTACTCATGACCCTACACGTACAAGAATATTTTTCATCTCAATTGCCCTCTACATCTCAGAAAGCCACAGTGACAAATAACTATATATCTTGTATATTAATGTAGCTATCAAAAGGTTAAATTATTTGTTATATTGTAAGGCTAAGCATCAGTCTTTCCTTGTAATAAATGAATTATAATAAATGGATTATTTTTCTAAACATATTGTGGTTGTGATGGAGTCTTGAAGTGCTAATCCTATTTTGCCTTCATATCTTCTCTTTTTACAATTCATATTTTCTAACAAATTTGTGGGTCTTCAATAACAAAAATTAAATAAATAAATATTTTAAAATCTTTTTTTTTTTTTGACATGTCCACACAAATGGAGAAAAACTCGAACTAGCAAGTGACCTTTGATTCATGAGGCGTGGTTCCCAATCAGTTAAACTACATATGAAATCTATTATAATAAAAACATAATTCATTATTATTGATCACGATCCATTATGGAAAATTATATAGAAGTATACAATTTTTTATTTTTTTTCTAAGCATATAGAAGTATACAATTTGCTTGTACTTTTTGATATCAAATACAATTTATGGGTAGGGAACCAAAAAATCTTCATCTACTTGTTAAGTGATTCCGTGCATGTTGGCCGGTTATCAAATCTATCATAGAAGGAAAGTTAATAGATTGTGCATGTTTTTTTTTTCTTTCTTTTTTCTTTTTTCTTTTTTAGTTTCTGGTTGTTGACCTGACGAGTTATCAAATCTCGATCACTTGAGATTTCTGTTGACTCGATGAGTTTTGGAACACGAAAAATAACCCAACAAATACATTCATAAAAAATAAAAATAACCCAACAAATGTTGGGGCAGGTTTTATATCCAAGCCTACTAAACCAGATCTCAAATTTGTCAAAGAAATTTGGTATAACGGATTCAATGTAATCTTAATTTGCCAAATTAATTTGGCCAATTTTAGGGGGATTTTTTAGACTCTAGAACAAATTCCTAATTTGTTCGACAAATTCTTAAAATTGTCCAAAGTTGGCACATATCGATTACATTAAAACAAGGCTAATGCTTAGGAAAAGCATTATTTCTGGAATTCCTTGCCACATTTGTAATTATAAATATAGTACCATGGAACATCGCTATTTCTGGATAAATGCAGGAAAAAGTGCCGCTACATCGCATTGTTCTTAAATCAACAACCCCTTCCAGGCCTTCCTATTAAGGGTACGTGGGTACGTATCAGTTCAGTTGGTGTCGTGTGGGTATTTTCGTCTACTGAACCATGAAAGTTGGTTAAGGGTCTGTTTAGGATTACGGTTTCAATATGTGCGATTTTAAAAATTACGTTTTTTAAATCGCTACCTTTTTATAATCGCAAAGACGTTTGGTAAAACATGCTAAAAAGTTTTTTTAATCAAATATTTGTTATGCGAAATCATGATTTTGGTTTAAATTTATGCCTTTTCAAATAAGCACCCCCAAGCCTACTTATAAAAAATCATATATTTTTTTTCCTATTTTAGATTAAGTGTTTTTTAAATTGCAATGCCAAACACATTACATTGTGTGATATCTTTTAAAAACGTAGATTATTATTGTGAAGTCTCAATTTCAAACGCACCCTAAGTTAGTTAATTAACTGACTTCATACCGATGCGCAATAGTTTCGACTTTTTCAATTAATCAGTTAGTCAATTAATAGGTGGTCGATTATTACAAGTTTTTATGTAAAGATTTATCAACTTTCTTCTAGAACTCTAAAATCAGTAAAACATATGTTTTATAAATGAAAAGAAAATGTAAATCCATGGAACACATACTAAATTAAAGAACAACCACACAAAACAATAACAAAACAAGTAATTCTAGAAGTCTCTCTTGTATTTAGATCTCCAGAAATGAGATAACATTTAAAATTATCATTTGATCAAAATTTAATAGTAATCAACCGCAAGCCTAATTAATGGTGATTTAATAGCTACATCACTCTTAGAGGGACACAAAAGAGATTTCTAACATTACTCTTAATTAAGAAACCTACTAGATAGATTGTGCCTTTTTTTTTTCTTTTTTTTTTTAAGTTTTTGGTTGTTGAGCTGACGAGTTAACTCACTTGAGATTTCTGTTGACTCGATGAGTTTTGGAACACAAAAAATAACCCAACAAATATATTCATAAATAAAAGGACATAAATTTCCTTCAAATCAGTATGAAGAAAATATTCTCCAACCCATTTAAAATAGTGTCAAGTGTATATAAACATTTAAAACTTACATTAAATTCTTAAGGTTATTAATGACACTTTGCTAACTTAGATTAACGTTTTAAATGTTTATAGACACTTGACATTATTTTAAATGGGTTAGAGAATATTTCCTTCATATTGATTTAGAGGAAATTTATGTCCCAAATAAAAAATCACCCAACGTAGTACAAATGTTGGGGCAGGTTTTATATTCCAACCTATCTCAAATTTGTCGAAGAGATTTGGTACAACGGATTCAATGTAATCTTTTCCAACTGAATTTGGACAATTTTAGGGAGTTTTTAGATCCTAACAAATTCCTTCCTTAATTAACTGCACGCAGTTAATTATTAGATTTCATTTGCATGGCGTAATATATCTGTGCACGTTTTTTAAGCAATATTCAAGGCTCCAACCACGGAGATGTACTTAGTATAAAGACTAGTGAGAAGTGCATAGATATTGGCATCTATTACAGGTACTTCCAAGTTCCTAGGATAATTATTATTGGATGCATGCATAGATCGATGTTTTACCGTTTATATCATGTTTTTTTCCAAAAGCATTGTTCAGGTTGTCGTATAAGACAGTGTTTGTAGTGTTCTTAGTTTTTCATGAAATTGATTTTCAGGTCAGTATGGAGCAGGTAACCTGGAACAGAAGGCAATGGGGTTTCCTTGTTGGGTGCTTAGGAGCGATTTTGCTGGTGTTCTTGCTTGCTGGTTCTGGTTATCATGTGAACACCACATCTAGGTTCATCCTCATCTTTTGCTCCCCCAAATAGAACATTATAAGATGTCGAGAGAGAGAGAGAGAGAGAGAGAAGTTCAGACGATGTCTGCATTATTTTAGTTGAATTGGAGATGTCTGAGAGAGTGTTAAGAAACCGGAAAACGCTACATTGTGCTTTAGAAATTAATCCTTTTTATTGTTTTCTTTTACTTATACTTTTTATTGGGCGACTCCATTAATATTAATATTCAGTCCATTGTTTTCATTTTTGGTGATATATAATATTACTCTAAAAGCAAAGCTTTCTTGTTCATTAATATCTTGAGTTTATGGTGTTTACATTCCAGTAGGGTCAAGGAGTTTTCAAGCTTACTTTTACTTGTTAACAACAGCGGATTCTTTTGATGATAACTTTTTTACATATAATTAATGCAGGAGGTTTCTTGAGGGCGTCAAAGGCCAAAAATCTATTGAGGTGAAGCAATATACCGACACCCATGATCAGCTGGTAAATGCATGAATATATTCTCCCATTTTTCACACGTTCTCGGCAGAAAAACGAACATATATAATTGAATTAGTTCATTACTGTGCTTCACATAATATTTTCATCAGGTGATGGTGGATAATGGGATCGTCCAAGTCAATTTCTCAATACCGGATGGTCATGTCCTGGGGATAAGTTACAATGGTATCCCTGACATACTTGACCATCATAATGTAAGAGAAGATAGAGGGTACGTACGTGGGATTTTCCACTTCCTTTTTAAATCAAGCTTCTATATATATATATTTGCATGCTATAATACTTTCTAATTCTTTGACATAATCTAACATGATCTAGGTATTGGGACGTAGTTTGGAATAAGCCCAAATCTGAAAGAATCTTCGAGAGGTAACTAATTAATTAAATTCTCTACCCTAATATTATGATCAATATATATTTGCATGGTTTTGTATTATATGGAGGAAAACTGAAATTATGTACACGAATAATTTGCAGAATAGCAGGAGCAAACTTCACAATTATAACCCAGAATGAATACCAAGTAGAGCTTTCTTTTAGTAAGATATGGGATACTTCGCTCAGTGGAAAAAGTGTTGCCTTAAACATAGACAAAAGGTGCATTTTTCATCAATTGATAATCTTAGTCTAAAATTATAAACATTAATTGTTAATATTATTATAACATTTTACAGGTACGTATTGCGGAGCGGGAATTCGGGATATTATTCATATGCAGTATTTGAGCGGCTTGAAGGATGGCCGGAGGAGGAGATTGATCAAATTAGAATTGTCTACAAGCTCCAGAGTGACAAGTAATTCTATAGAAGATCGATGTTATCATTTTATTTTATTATTAAAAAAAAAACGTGAATAGTATTTTAATATATTATTTGAAATGAATTGGCCAGATTTCGCTACATGGCGCTATCGGATGAGAGGCAGAGGATCATGCCAACAATGGATGACCGTGTAAATGGCCAGCCACTCGCCTTCCCTGAGGCTGTTCTTTTGACCAATCCAGCCGATTCTCAGCTTAAAGGAGAGGTACCCTTAAATCCATTTATACCATATCTATAATATTACTCTATTATATGTTATATTATTATTATTATTATTATTTGTTTTTACTTTTTAGCATGCGTTGGCTCATGGTTTTAAGACACGTGAATTTGTGGGGCGCAGGTGGATGACAAGTACCAGTACTCTTCAAAGACTGAGAATAATAAGGTTCACGGATGGATATCCAATAACCCACCCGTTGGATTCTGGATCATAACACCCAGTAATGAGTTCCGTATAGCGGGGCCAACCAAGCAAGAACTCACCTCCCATGCCGGCCCCATTGCCCTCTCCGTAAGTCCACCTATATATCATCTCACGATGGACCACATGTCTTTTTTCTTTCTTTTTTTTAACAGCCACCACATATTTGTCTTCTTAAACAACCAAAAAACAAAAATGGTGGGATTTCTGTTTATTATAACAGAGCAGTCTTCATTCGAATTTGGTTGTTTATGTGTAGATGTTTGTGAGCTGCCACTATGCTGGGAAGGACGTAGCGATGCTTTTTGAAGAGGGAGAGCCATGGAAAAAAGTTTTTGGTCCCATATTTGTCTATCTTAACTCAGCTTCCAGTCAAAACAATCCCGGACAACTTTGGGAAAATGCTAAAGAGCAGGTATAATATTTAGTAACTCATATTATACCTGGTGTGTTGTTCTTTTCCTTGGAATTTATAACTAAATTATTAATTAACTAACACTTAATTTTTACCAGATGTTGAGCGAAGTGAGTAGCTGGCCATACAAATTCACGCAATCAAAAGATTTCCTTTCTTCTGATCAACGAGGAACAGTTGCGGGTCAATTGCTAGTCCATGACCGGTATGGCACTTGAGTAGCTACTTGCATAATTGCTCCACACATATTCAAGTGATACTCACAATGAGAGAATTAATCAATATATTATAGGTACATCGATGAGAAACTAATGCATGCAAAATCTGCTTACGTGGGTTTGGCGGCACCCGGGGAGGTGGGATCATGGCAAAGAGAAAGTAAGGTAATTTTTTGTCACTAATTATTAGACTATAAATTAAATGATCCATTTTTATTAGTTTAAGTTTTTTGAATAAGTAATTATTTAACTTGAGTTCAAGTCTTGTCTCTATCATTTGCCTCTTATTTCAATTGATAAATGTTTCACATGTTGGTTTTTTTTTAAAAGAGAGTTTGAGCCCACACTTGAGATAAGTGATGATTTTAAGTAATTTTCTCTTAAAATGATGTAAAGTGATCAAAGACTAATTAGCTCTAAATTCTATGTCTTTATTAATTTGTTTCAGGGTTATCAATTCTGGACCCAGGCGGACGAGCAGGGACGTTTCATAATCAAAAACATCCTACCCGGGAACTATAATTTGTATGCATGGGTCCCTGGTTTTATTGGCGATTATAAGAATGATTCCAAGATTACTGTTAGTCCAGGTTAGCATATGCTAGATGAGGATTATCTCAATTTCAAAAGATTCATATGAAATTTTATAGATTTAGTGATACATATGTTGTCACATCATTTAAAATTTTAAATAACATGAGACCATGTATGCCATTAAATATAATAAAAGATGCTCTATCCGTTGAACATGATAACTAAAAAAGCTCCATTGACATGCAATGTAGGTGGGGAGGTCCAAATGGATGTCCTTGTGTATGAGCCTCCAAGACTGGGTCCTACTTTGTGGGAAATTGGGATCCCTGACCGTAGTGCCGAAGAGTTCTATGTACCAGACCCATACCCAAATCTCATCAACAAATTGTACAAGAATCAATCAACTGAAAAGTTAGTCACATACACCATATGCAGACACACATTGTTGTTGTAATTCTAAAAGAAATTTTGTTGCTTACTTTTTAAAAAAAATTTGAGTCGCAGGTTCAGGCAATATGGCTTGTGGGCCCGGTATGCAGACTTATATCGTGAGCATGATCTCACATACGTAATTAATACTAGTGATTATCGCAAGGATTGGTTCTACGCGCATGTTTCCAGGTATATAATTGTCTATCCAAATTGCAATTAATCCAGTTAGCCCTAATGCCTGGTGTTATGACTAGTTTTGAATTGTTCGAATTGCAACAAATTAATCCAATGCCTTTGTTGTAATTCTTGGTTCTAATATATATTGCATTTGCAGGAACATAAATGATCAGAAATACGAACCAGCAACATGGAAAATTTTGTTTGATCTTAAAAGTGTGAACAACAACGGAAACTACACACTCCGGTTGGCCTTGGCCTCGGCCAATGAAGCTAATTTGGAGGTATAAAACATTCAAAACACAAGCACACTGCCTACTATTTTGAGTTCTTTTTTATTTTTGGTTACTATGTATATTTTGCTTATGGATTTCTCATAATTGGGTTGTATAAAGGTTCGGTTCAACGATGTGAAGGCCCAAGTTGCACACTTACGAACAGGAGTTATAGGAAGAGAGAATGCTATCGCGAGGCACGGTATTCATGGATTATATTGGTTTTACAGCATTGGCGTAGGAAGTGATGTATTGCAAGTAGGAAAGAACATAATCTATCTAACACAAACAAGGAGCAAAAATCCTTTCCAAGGAGTCATGTATGACTACCTTCGTTTTGAAGGGCCTCCTAATTAAGGGGGACTGATCCTACTACACGTACAGGATTTTACATCTCAATTGCCCTCTATATCTTAGAAAGCCACAGTGACAAATAACTATCTTGTATATTGTAGCTATTAAAAGATTAAATTATTTGTTATATTGTAAGGCTAAGCATCAGTCCTTCCTTGTAAAAATTGAATAATAAATGGATTATTCTTCTAAACACCCTGGAATTCCAGTTTCTATATATATGGTGCCTACTGTTTGTAAAGTGTGTACTTCTAGCCGTCAAGAAGTTCAACCATTTTTTTTTTCTTTTTTCTAAGCTTATGCACAAGGAAACAGGGATGGAGATTACGAGCTTTAATTTACTAAAAAAAGGCCAAATAAATGGCCTACCTCATTGGATTCTCGACCCACCCATCAAGAAAGAAGCCGCTTAAAATGGTGATTTGAAGGGACACTTCAGAGATGGATATACTTGAAACATCACCTATTATAGTAACAAGCAAACTTGATAACCATAATAGGGAAGAAAGCATTGATAGTCACTAGACTATGGATATAATTAAATCTATATATTGTGATAAATGCTGATTTCTAGCTATTCTCTAAATCAAGGAATTTAGATGACGTTTGTTAACTCTAATTTAAGGGATATGTTTATAATATTTGAAATTATTTAAATCACATGTAAAGTTATATAAATAGAATATTGTGCTCAAATCAAACCTCAAGGAAAGATGTAGTTTATAAGACTTTAACCACTTTAATGTCTGTTTCTGAGCCGTCATTATTATTCTGCTTTATAGTTATCTCATTATTAGTTTCTATAGGAGGTACCCGTTGATGAAGTCTCATAGGACATCGCATCTAGATCATCGTGCTCGATCTCTAGAAGTTCAACTAATTGATTACACCTACATGCATTTTGTAATGCAACTCGATCGGATTAGAAACGTATCGATCGATTTAACTTGAAAATTGAGTGAGTTAAATATCTTCAAAAGCTTGGGATCCATGATCCATTGATCCATCTACGACTGGCAAAGCAACTCATAGTAATTGATCCATCTACCGTGGATGTAGATGAGTCCTTAATTAACTATATATATATATATATATATATATATATACTAGACTCCTATTTATATAATGGGATATTGGTGTGGAATATACAAAAATTCATAATTGTAGTTTTATTATTATTTTTTTGTAAAATATATTTGTGACTTGTGTTTCAAAAGTCTCAACCTACTTTATACGTACGTTATTTCATATTGGTTATTAAATTTGGAAAAGAATAATTAAACTAGACTTTTTTCAGTAAAACTCTCCATTCTTGATTCTTGAAATCCTAATATATCACTCATTAACAAATAAATGGTGTAGATATGTTTCAACATGCATCGTCACCAAATAAATAAGTGAAGTAGAGTGAATTAAACAATTGGGATCTTGATGATTTATTTTCTTTACCATTTCTACCATTTCATTTTCCAAAAGCATTATACTTCGAGGTCTTTATAAAGCAGTCTTTGTGGATTTTGTTTTTATGAAAATGATTTTCAGGTCAATATATATGGGCTTCACTTGTTGAGAGCTTATGAGTGATTTAATTTGCTGGTGTGCTTCTTCCTTGCTGATTCTTCTGGGAAGACCCCACTTATCCTCGTCTTTTACTACCTACTTCTACTATTTTACCTTCAGTTATACCGACTTAAGCGTAGGAATTATCTTTCGCGCGCGGATATGCTTCAATAAAATATTTTGTTGAACTCTTCTCTCTTTGCCGGCGGTATACTGACAATCGGTTCTCAGTCAACTTTGATAACAAATATTTTTTTTCAAATCAATAATTCATAATCAGGGCCGGCTCAATAGCTAAGCCACTGAGGCGGTCGCCTACGGGCCCCAATTAGTAAGGCCTAAAAAAAATTTTAATAAAGCCCAAAAAAAATTTTAATTTTATTTTAACTTAAAGGCTTGATTTTTTTAAAAAAAAAAGCCCAAAATTTTTTTCCATAAAAATTTAAGGCCTCTAAAATAAGGCCCCAATATAATACGCCAATTATAAAATAAGACCAATTAACCCAAAAAAATAAATATGTCACATCAATTTTTTTGGGCAACTAGTTAAAAGTTAAACTTAAAAGTCATGAAACAACAATGAGAATGAAAATAATAATAGGGGAAAGTCCACATAACCCCCTCAAACTACCACTCAATTGACAATGTCTCCCTCAAACTTTCAATTGTGACAATGTTCCCCCCAAACTACCAAAAATTGTCAATATTCCCCCCAATGACGAAATTACCCTTAATAAAATATAAACAAAAATACTAAAACTTCTAGAAAAAACCTAAAATTAACAAAAAAAAAAAAAAAAAAATCCAAACTTGGCCAATTTTTTCCTTTTTAAAATCAATTTTATAAGAAAAAAATTAAAAATTTTTCATTTTTTTTATATAAAAATTGAAAATTTTTGTTTTTTTATTTTATTTTTGTTTTATAATTTTATTTAAATAAAAATTTACGTTTAAAAAAATTACATTTTCGCTTAATAAAATGAAATTTTTTGTTTTTTAAAACTAAATAAAAAAATAGTTTTTTAAAAAAATAAAAATTTCCGTTTAAAAAATAAATAAAAATTTTTGTTTAAATTTTTTTTTTAAAATTAAAATTTTTCGTTTTTTTAAAAAATAATTAAAAAAAAATTTTGAAAATTTATAGGGATATTTTTGTCTTATTGATAAATCTATAGGGGCATTTTTGTCTTATTGCTATCCTTGGGGGGGACATTAACAATGTTTTGGTAGTTTGGAGGGGACATTGTCACAATTGAAAGTTTGAGGGGTACATTGTCAATTGGGTGGTAGTTTAAGGGGGGTATGTGGACTTTACCCATAATAATAATATTATAAACATATAATAATATTATAAAAATAAATATTATTTAATTAATATTTAAATATTAAAAAAAATAAGGTCAAACTTCAAAATTTCGCCTAAAGCCCCCCAATACATTGAGCCGCCCTGCTCATGTGTACCTAACATTAATAGAAAATTGGCAATTAATGAAAACACGGCATCTAATGGGGCTGCATGCCTAACCCAGATGGCCCATATATAGAACCTTAATATTTTACTCACAATCCGGTTATAGTCCTTGTCTCTCTTGCTCTATTTTATTACTGATCGAACCAGAGCTCTTAACTGGTGGAATATTGTATAAATTAAGATATTATAATATTCCGACCTCCTAAGTACATTTTGCCCTTGGCTTTTACCTCATTGATCGATCACATCAGCCGAACAGAAGAGACACCATATATATGTAATATGTCCCTCTTTCTTTCTATATAAACCAAAGCTTAATTAGTGTTGAGAAAGATCACTGATCATCAGTTCTCTAATTCTACCTTACGAATATGAAGAAGGCACCAGAAGAAGAACACCCTGTGAAGGCCTTCGGGTGGGCTGCTAGGGACCCATCTGGGCATCTCTCTCCGTTTAACTTCTCTAGAAGGTAATTAAAGCTCCACTCGATCTCTATCTAACACTACTGCATGATGATGATCACTTTAACATGCATTCATAAACATATAATAATAGTTAATTAACATGATTATATGCTGCAGGGCAACTGAGGATGATGATGTCAGGTTTAAGGTGTTGTACTGTGGAATATGTCACACCGACCTTCACACCATCAAGAATGATTGGGGCTTCACTGCCTACCCTCTTGTTCCTGGGTAAATATTTCCTTCCATATTATTGAAATTGAGCACTAGATTTTTTTTCCTTTAAATAAGAAGTTTTTGAACTTTTTTCCGGAATTACGTATGAAAGTAAAGACGTACAATTCATACGTACAAGAAGTCTTATTCCTCTTTTTTTCATTTTAAACAAATTTTCCAAAATAGATATCCAAACCTTAATAATTAATGAATAGTCACACAAAAAAAAAAAAACAAAAACAAAAACAAAAAACAAAAGTATTCAACTTTCCGTGATTTTTGGGTAAAACAACTTTTTTATGGTTCTAGTAAAACAAACAATTTACTTCAAACTGTTATATATATATATATATAATGGAAATCTGATGATTTCATTGATTAAAAATCGCGAGCATAAAGCTCTTATATAATAGAGTAAAAAGCTCTTACAGCACAAAGCATAAAGCTCTGCAAAATCATAACCACATGCTATGAGGTTACAAAGTCATATATACAAGCAAAAATTCTTACAATCAAGTGTTATCTATGGCTTCAATCTTCTGTTAACCCATGTACAAATACAGTTAAAGAGTATATCTGCTCCAAGCAGACTAGATCTAAGACCTGGGTAGCCAAATTTCCTAACAAAATTTATTTAAACCTGTGAGAGATAACCTCTCACACCGAATTATCCAGGCCGTGAGAAATAAACTCTCACACCTAATTATACATCATCGCTCATGAGGGCAGATCTAGAGAGAAGAAACATATTATTCAAAACAAAAAACACAAACAAACAACCAACAAGTAGCAGTAGCGGCCGAGAAAGAAATGAACGGTACAACACGGAGGAAGATAGACGGACGCATAGCGAGAGGCCGAAGTCGCTGATCTGGTCGGAGAACACCTACAAACATAAAGAAAAAGACCAAAAGGGGAGGGGGAGCGTAGGAGCGGAGAGTAGAAAGGGAAGGGGAGAGGAGGGAGCAGATCTGCTTCCCCCTCCTCTCAAAACTGTTTTCTAAGGACTTCGAACTGTTATATATTCCTTGAACAAGTGAGAAGTACATGCTTTTTTAATAATTTTAATATGCTAATTAAAAAAAAAAAAAATGTTTCTTGTAAGCTAAAAGAAACATTATGATTTTATAAATTAAATTTAAAAAATTCTTTTAAATTGGATTAAAGAAACTTTATCTATTTCAATCTCGTCTTTAAAGTCAATTCAACGAGTTACATCCCGAGATTTTTTTAAGTGATCTGATATCTAAAACCAATTCTACTTCATGTCTCATGAAGTGAAGGTCACTAGATCGAATCTTCTCCCTCCTTTCTCTTTCTGGTGTGGACATGTCAACAATATATATATATATAGCATGACGGTTGAATTTTATGTTGCAGTCACGAAATTGCCGGGGAAGTGACAGAAGTGGGGAGCAAGGTGAAGAAAGTTAAAGTTGGAGACAAAGTAGGCGTTGGATGCATGGTTGGTGCATGCCACACCTGCGAGAATTGTAACAATGACCTTGAAAATTACTGTCCCCAATGGATACTCACCTACGGTTTTGTTTACCATGATGGAACAATCACATATGGCGGCTACTCGGATACCATGGTAGCTAATGAGCGTTACATCGTTCGGTTCCCAGAAAACATGCCTCTTGATGCTGGAGCTCCGCTCCTTTGTGCTGGGATCACAGTGTATAGTCCCCTGAAATATTTTGGTTTAGCTGAGCCGGGTAAGAATATTGGAGTTGTTGGCCTAGGCGGGCTTGGTCATGTGGCTGTTAAATTTGGCAATTTGCTAAGGCTTTTGGGGCGAAAGTAACGGTAATTAGCACCTCCATTAGCAAGAAGGATGAAGCTTTGGAGCGTCTTGGTGCTGACTCTTTTTTAATTAACCGTGACCAAGAACAAATGCAGGTAAATGTTAGCTTATGATCCCTTAAATGAAGAACATCTAGTTCTTAATTTTACTAGATCTGTTTGATTGATGCTCTTTGTGCAGGCTGCCCAAGGCACTTTGGATGGTATCATTGACACAGTATCTGCTCCTCACCCGATTTTTCCATTAATGGGTCTATTGAAGTCCCATGGAAAGCTTGTTATAGTGGGTTTACCAGACAAGCCGCTGGAGTTATCTGTCCTTCCTCTAATTACAGGTAATTAATTCCTACAAGACGATGACAAAATATTTTCCCATTCAATTTTTATATTTATCTTTTGTTGGTTGTAGTGTTAATAAAATTTGTTAAGGCAGGAAGGAAGATGGTTACGGGGAGTGGCATAGGAGGAATGAAGGAGACACAAGAGATGATTGACTTTGCGGCAAAACACAACATCACCGCAGACATTGAGGTTATTTCAATGGAGTACGTCAACACGGCAATGGAGCGTCTTGCTAAGGGTGATGTTAGATACCGGTTTGTCATTGACATTGGAAACACCTTGGATGCTACCAAGCCTTGAAGACTATTAACTATATATACCTCCTGTTTATATTTTAATTCCTGTATTATTCCAATGGTACTTTTATTTAGTTTTTGCTTGTAATATCCATAGTGAAAAATCGTGTCCCTATTATCGTACAGAAACAATATATGGACGATCATGTTTAAATGTTGTAATTAGTCTGATAATGTTATTTAAAATTAATATACGTTATATATGTATATTTTTATTTTTGGAATGGCAGAGTACGTACCACCACTGCTGGGGATGGCCCGTGCAGCCACCGTCGCCAAGCACAAGGGTCAAGGGTGCTCAGGGAGTAAATATATATATTTTTCAAAAAATAAATATATGGACTTCTTAAGACTAAACTCATGCTAACCTCCTAAGCCAAAAATCTTTTAGAAAAATCTATATGCATGAATTAATGAAATTATATAAAAATGGTTTCTTTCAACCAATTATAAAGATGATTGAAAAAGAATAAATTCTATCATTTTTCTAATTTGTTCATCTATCTATTAATGTTCTTTAGCGCCCTCTTTGGTAGTTTGGCTATTCCTTTCCTTTCAAATATTTTATCTCTTTGTGCCCTCAGTTTCCTTCTTTTCTTGTTTTCTTTTCTTTGCATGCAAAGAATGTAAAGCCTAAAATATACATATTACATAGGTCTAAAGTCTAGAGAATTCTCAGTACTATTCGATCTATACACCCACCCCTGAATCCTCCTCCTCTAGTTATAATCTTTCTTTTTCCTCAAGTTAGATCTAACGGTTGAAATAAAGTACTCATTAACAACGAGAATAATCAAACAATCATTATTAAATAACAGTTAGTCATAAGTATGCATGCAGTCAAATATCAAAATATTTTCTAGGAAAAATTACACTTTAGCCCCCCAAGTTTGAGGCGATTTTCAATTCGACCATCAATATTTCAATTTTTGCAATGCACCCCCTCAAACTTGCAAAAAATTTTCAATTCAACCAATGTCATCCCAAAATTCCCATATTGCCCTTATTTTTTTTACTTTTTTTATTTTTTATAAAAAAAAATAAAAATAAATAAATAAATTTGGGGGGTGCAAAAATGGCCAGATGGCCACCGAATATTTTTTTTTTAGTTTTTTTATAAAAAATAAAAAAATAATAAATTAGGGGTAATATGGAAATTTTGAGATGAAATTAGTCGAATTGAAAAAAATTTACAATTTTGAGAGGGTGCATTGCAAAAATTGAAACATTAAAGATCAAATTGAAAATCGCCACAAACTTTTAGGGATAAAATATACTTTCCCTATTTTCTAATTAGTTCAATTGTATTTTGGGGGCATAGTAACAGGCCTTTGTATTGCGCGGGATGGATATATTGTGGGCTTGTGGTGGATCATAATTGCAAACACAAGCTCAGCCCACAATCAAAACCATACTACAAATCGGATTTTTCCATTTTCAGAAGGACAAAATTGGCAGCAAGATTTGAGTCGCCACTGTCGATCTCGTTAGCTCACTGAATACGTCAGCCCAGCCCCACTTTGATTCGATTATGATTTGTGACTTTTCAGTGTTAATTTATTGTTTAAATAATTAAATTTATTTATTTTTATCAGATTAAGTGTTTATATATATATATATATATATATGAGTAGTCCCCAAGGGGTAACTCAATCGGCTGTGGACCACGCTTAATAAAACGGAGGTCACTAGTTCGAATCCTCCCTCCCCTTCCCTTGTGTGGACATGTTAAAAAAAAAAAAAAAAACATATATATATATATATATGAATAGTAATTTTTGACACACCGGCGTGCTTACTGTAAGCACGCCGGTGTTAAAATATTTTTTTTTTTACTGTTTAAAAATTATTTTAATAATATTTTAACACCGACGTGCTTACTGTTCAAGCATACCTATATATATACACGAAACAGTTTAAAATTTTACAATAAGTAATGATTATATATATATATATATATCAAAACAAAGATTCTGAATTCAAATAATTTATCAAAAAAAAGATTTTTAAATATTTCAGTGATCGAACTTTGTTATTGGTAGGAAAAATTATTCTTTTATTTTTTTTCTATTGAAATATTAAACTTGTATAGTCACGTACGCAGCAGCCCTTCCTTTGGTCTACAATTCAGAGCCTATGACGACTTGGAACTTTCATAATTGAACCAATTGGTCCATAAATTAGCTCACTTGATACGTCAGGGCAGCACCAATTTTAAACCCCCACCACGACCTATATGGCTATATATATATATAAATCACGCGCTCATTAGATCACTCATATTATCCCTTTCTCTACGTACTCTTTTTCCAGCATAAACTCTCACTTTTTTGTTACCATAAATGGCGAAATCACCAGAGCAAGAGCACCCCAAGAAGGCCTTTGGATGGGCTGCCAGGGACTCTTCGGGGCTCCTCTCGCCCTTCAAATTCTCCAGAAGGTACTCTTTCTCTTTACTTTCATTCGTTTTTCCACAAATGCTGCTTAACATTTCTCTTTTGTTTTTCCTTTTTTTGTTCTGAATTTTTGGTTAATTTGTGTTAAAAAAAAAATGGTAAATATGTCCGCAGAGCAACAGGAGACGAGGATGTAAGGTTCAGAGTTCTTTATTGTGGGATATGCCACTCCGACCTTCACATGATCAGGAACGACTGGGGCATGTCCACCTATCCACTTGTCCCTGGGTAAGTTTCCTAGGAATTTCTCAATCCAGTTCTATATATATATATATATATATATATATATGCAGTAATTTAGTCGTCTGTCGTCTTTTTTTTTTTCTATCTATTAGTGTAAGAGAAATTTAACAATGTTTGAATATAAATTAAATAATTAAATTCATTTTTTTTTAACAATTTTAGCTTTATGATAAGACCAAGAAGAGTTTAAAAAACAAAAAATGAATCAAAAGCGCCATAACACTGAAATTTGGACTTGTAGGCACGAATTCGTTGGGGAAGTGATAGAAGTGGGGAGCAAGGTGAAGAAAGTTAAAGTTGGAGACAAAGTGGGCGTGGGAGGCGTGGTGGGTGCATGTCATTCCTGCGAGAACTGTAACAATGACCTTGAAATTTATTGTCCCCAAATGATACTTACCTACAGTTCCTTTTACCACGATGGAACAATCACATATGGCGGCTACTCTGATACCATGGTAGCTAACGAGCGCTACGTCGTTCACTTTCCAGAAAACATGCCACTTGACGTCGGAGCTCCACTACTTTGTGCCGGAATCACAGTTTATAGTCCTTTGAAATATTTTGGCCTCGCCGAACCGGGCAAGCATATTGGAGTTGTTGGCCTAGGTGGACTTGGTCATCTAGCTGTTAAATTTGCAAAGGCTTTTGGGGCGAAAGTGACTGTAATTAGCACCTCCATTCGCAAGAAGGATGAAGCTTTGGAACATCTTGGCGCTGACTCTTTTTTGCTTAGCAGTGATCAAGAACAAGTGGAGGTAATTAAAATATATTAGCTAATTACTTTATCTTCATAGTTGTACGTACTTCTCGATAAATTGGGTACATGCATGCATGTGTAATATTAAATTTGTGCAGGCTGCCAAGAATACAATGGATGGTATTCTTGATACCGTATCTGCTGTACATCCCATTTTGCCATTAATTGATCTATTGAAGTACCATGGGAAGCTTGTTTTGCTGGGTGGACCAGAAAAGCCGCTTGAGCTACCCGTCCTTCCTCTACTTTTTGGTAATTATTAAATTCTACACGACTGATAAGCTTTGCAGTTCTTATAATATAAGTATGTTGATGTCGATCGTCTTTAATTTATTCATTCCTAGTTGTAGAGTTAACAAGATTTGTAAAACAGGTCGGAAGATGGTTGCCGGAAGTGCCACCGGAGGAATGAAGGAGATACAAGAAATGGTAGACTTTGCAGCAAAACACAGCATCACAGCAGACATTGAGACTATTTCGATGGAGTACGTGAACACGGCGATGGAGCGCCTTGCTAAGGGTGATGTTAAATACCGATTTGTCATTGACGTTGGAAACACCTTGGCTGCTACCAACCCTGAAGACTAGCTTGGTTTCTGTAATTTTGTTTAATTGCTAATTCTTTCTCCACTGCAACTGATACGGGATAGTGTCTTGCATGTAATAAACTTTATGTTTTATTTAATTTTTAAGTTATTTTGTAATTCAATAAATGTATTTTGTTCAAAGTTAATATATATATATATTCGGGTTTATTAGTCAAATTAGTAATATTAATGAGCCTAGCTAGCTCAAATCCCGTCAAATTAGTGTTTAGTGAATGAATCTATTTAGATATCTATTTGTACTCAATGGAGATGGATTAGAATCTGATAAATAAATAGATTTTGTTTGGTTATGTGACTCCTTTTCTTTTCACCAAATTTCATAGTATTAGCATTTATGTTTCGACTTAAAATGATGTAAAACCAGTAAAAACAAATTCAGAAGGAATTTTTGTCCCATATATATAACAGAAATATTTTTATTTTCCTCTAGAACCGCAGATCTTACCGGCCGGCAGCATCATTCTGTCATTTAACTAGAATAATTCTTGAACTAAAACCATAATATTATCAAGTTTATGTATGCTGATCAATAAATCTCATTTACTCTAGCAAGCCAAAACCGGCCAGATTGTTAGTCTTGAAAGATCATGTACCTGGGATGGGATTTGAGAGTAGTTAAAGTGATTGTTGACAAGGTTAAGCCTTTGGAGGTGAACAAGACGAAAAAGGCTACTGCTGGAGTTGATAAAACCATATAGACAGCTGCTAGAGGTCGAGATAAATTACAATAAATTAATAAATAAATCATGATTTACGTCTTGAATTTCTTTTAGATCTACTACTCGATCCCAGCAAAATAAATAAATAAATGGAGAGAAGAGTAAATTACAATCTCCTGCAAAATAAACAAAAAGTAGTTATAGAAGAGTATTGATAAATTCACAGGAAACATAACCAGGGACAAGTGATGTCAATCAATGTGCTATTCCCACCAAGAAAAGGAATATATAGCTAATTCTCTCCTTAGAGGCGGAATAATAAAGTAACGAAACAAATAAAATGGCTAGCTATTTCACAACAATAGCTACTCCATTAATAAATAAAAGAGTATTTCCAAGGAGAGAATTAATAAAATATATTATTGCTTTACACAATATTTTTTTTATTTTTAATTAAAAAATAAGGCAAAAATTAGCTTAAAATTGGACAAAATAGTTGACTCTTTAGCATTTTTCATAGTTTTATGTTAGTTGCTTGAGATAAAACTATTTACTAAGAAAAGAATACTATTATTTTATTAATTCGGAGCTCCTAGAGAAAGATCCTAGCTTAGTGAGTGATCCAAATGGGATAGTGTCATAGTGAGAAGACAAGGAAGACATTTATTAATGTAACTTGCTTTAAAGCAATATTCCTTGCTGTATGTATGCTCCAATACGAGGAACATATCATCTTCATTTTATTTGAATTTGATAATATTCAGTTAGTTATATTATAAGGGTATTTTTGTCTTTTTACTTTTAATAGGACAAAAATATCCCTCCAATATTAACTAACTGGATATTATCCAACTTAAATAAATCAAAGATGATCCTAATTCACAATACGGTGCTTCGTATACACTCGCGTGCGTGCATGTTCATGTGATTGGAAGGCAATACTGGTACACGCTCGTATTACTTAGCATGAAGCATCAAAGTAATTAGATCATTACTATTAAATTTTCAAGATTAAATCAAGTTAGATCCTAATGGTAGAAATAAAGTAACCATTACTAACGAGAATAATCAAACAATCAAGTTTAAATAACTGTTAATCATAAGTATGAATGCAGTCAAATATCAAAATATTTTCTAATTAGCTCCATTGTATTTTTTTGGCAAATAAATTGGTGGAAAGAAATAAGGTCTCAAGGGAAACGGCATACTAACGGGTCTCCGGAGCCGTCGTTTCAGAGTATGAAAATTTTGCACAACTCTTGTCGTATTGGGTGGGATGAAAAATGATAATATATTGTGGGCTTGTGGTGGATCATAATTGCAAACACAAGCCCAGCCCACAATCAAGACCACACCACAAATCGGACTTTTCCATTTTCGTAAGGCCAAAATTGGAAGCAAGATTCGTCAAACACATTAGCTCACTGGATACGTCAGCCCAGCCCCACTTTGATTGGAATATACAATTCAGAGAGCATATTGACTTGAAACTTTTATAATTAATCCATAAAAATCTCATTAAGTAGCTCACTCAATACGTCAGGGCAGCACCAATTTTAAACCCCCACCATGACCGGTATGGCTATATATGTATATATATCACACGACGCTCATTAGTTGACTCATATTATCCCTCTCTCTACGTACTCTTTTTCCAGAATAAACTCCCACTTTTTTGTTACCATAAATGGCGAAGTCACCGGAGCAAGAGCACCCCGTGAAGGCCTTTGGATGGGCAGCCCGGGACTCTTCGGGGCTCCTCTCGCCCTTCAAATTCTCCAGAAGGTACTCTTTCTCTTTACTTTCATTCGTTGATTTCGTTCCTTCCACAAATGCTGCTCAACATTTCTCTTCTGTTTTTCCTTTTTTGTTCTGAATTCTTGGTTAATTTGTGTTAAAAAAAAAATGGTAAATATGTCCGCAGAGCAACAGGAGACGAGGACGTAAGGTTCAGAGTTCTTTATTGTGGGATATGCCACACGGACCTTCACAAAATCAAGAACGACTGGGGCACGTCCACCTACCCACTTGTTCCTGGGTACGTTTCCTAGCTAGGAATTTCTCAATACAGTTCTACATATATATGTGCTGTAATTTAGTCGTCTGTTTTTTTTTTTGTTTTTGTTTTTGTTTTTTTTTTTTTTATGTATTGATTAGTGTTAAAAGAAATTCAATGATGTTTAAATATAAATTAAATAATTAAATTCATCTCTTTTTATTAATTTTAGTTTTTATAATAAGACCAAGTATAAAAGAAAAGAAAAAAAAAAGAAAAAAAAAGGGAAGAATCAAAAGCACCATAACACTAGAATTTGGACTGCAGGCACGAATTTGTTGGGGAAGTGACAGAAGTTGGGAGCAAGGTGAAGAAAGTTAAAGTTGGAGATAAAGTGGGCGTTGGATGCATAGTTGGTGCATGCCACACTTGCGAGAGCTGTAACAATGGCCTTGAAAATTACTGTCCCCAATGGATAGTCACCTACGATTCTGTTTACCACGATGGAACAATCACATATGGCGGCTACTCTGATACTATGGTAGCTAACGAACGCTACATCGTCCGATTCCCGGAAACCATGCCGCTTGACGCTAGCGCTCCACTGCTTTGTGCGGGGATCACAGTGTATAGTCCCTTGAAATATTTTGGTCTCGCCGAGCCGGGCAAGCATATTGGAGTTGTTGGCCTAGGTGGGCTTGGTCATCTAGCGGTTAAATTTGCAAAGGCTTTTGGGGCGAAAGTGACGGTAATTAGCACCTCCATTAGCAAGAAGGATGAAGCTTTGGAACATCTTGGTGCTGACTCTTTTTTGCTTAGCAATGACCAAGAAGAATTGCAGGTAATTAAAACATATTAGTTAATTACTTTATCTTCTCTAGTTCTCAATATTTGCTCCGTGTTTAATAATTCTCTATTTATGCAGGCTACCAAGAATACAATGGATGGTATCATTGATACGGTATCTGCTGTACACCCCATTTTGCCATTAATTGATCTATTGAAGTACCATGGGAAGCTTGTTTTGCTAGGTGGACTAGAAAAGCCGCTTGAGCTACCCGTCTTCCCTCTGCTTTTTGGTAATTAAATTCTATATAACTGATAAACTTTGCAGTTGTTATATATATGTATGTGTGTGTGCGTTGCTGCATGTCAATCATTTTTTATTTATTCCAATTGTACAGTAGAGTTAATAAGATTCGTAAAACAGGTCGGAAGATGGTTGCCGGAAGTGTCACCGGAGGAATGAAGGAGACACAAGAAATGGTAGACTTCGCAGCAAAACACAGCATCACGGCAGACATTGAGACTATCTCGATGGAGTACGTGAACACGGCGATGAAGCGCCTTGCTAAGGGTGATGTTAAATACCGATTTGTCATTGACGTTGGAAACACCTTGGCCGCTACTAACCCTGAAGACTAGCTTGGGTCTTGTAATTATATTTAGGTTATTAATTTTATTTTTAAGAGTTAAGCATATTATTTTGTAATTCAATAAATGTGTTTTGTTCAAAGTCAATTAGTACGAGGTTTAGTCAAATTGGTAATAATGGGCTTAATTAGCTCAAAGTTGATCAAATTACAGTCGTTTATTAGTCAATAAATCTATTTTAATATCATTTTGTACTCATGGAGATGGATTAGAATTTGGTAAATAAAGAGATTTTATTTGGAGGTGTGACACAAGTGTGTGCAGCAGATCTGACCGTGAGCTCAAACTGGTAGATAGAATCATCCACCATACACGGCAATCGTTAACGACGGCCGGATATTGTGGCGGCTGGCCACAATGGTTGAAAATTGTGGAAGTTAGAAGGTGGTAAGAGGGGGCAGCAAGCAAATAACAATTGCTAGAGATGGGCTGAAAACTGGGCCAACAGCAATAAGCTAAAAATGGGTCACAATAGGTAAAAAAATGAGTCAATTATGGGCCAAAAATAGGATCAACTTGGGGCAATATATGGGCCAACAATAGGTCAAAGATGGGCTTGGGTCATTAAACATAACCAATAAAAAGCAAATGACCGGGCAAATAAAGCATCCAAAGATCATATTGACCAAATATATGGCCGGAGATGGCATAATAAGCTATGGTGGTTGCGGCTAGTAACAGTTGGCATGGGTCGAAGACTCGAAAATTAGGCCAACAATAATGAGTAGTGTTTGTGGGCGTGCATAGAATACTATGCACGCCAGTGTTCAATTTTTTTTTTTTTTTTCTTTTGTTTAGATAATATTTTAATTATGTTTTAAAAAAATAAATAATATATAAATACTAGCGTGCACACTGTTCATGCACGCCAGTGCTCTGACAAACACTAGTCCAACAATAATAGGCTAAAAATGGTCACAATAGGCCTTTTACAATGAGAAAAAATAAGGCCAATTATGAGCCCATTAACAGGGCAATGATCAATTATTATATTTGTTAATTTCAATTTAAAATCAATATTTCGAATGGGAAAATTCGCAGAAGATATCTACAGACAAAACAAAAACGATTAAACGAAGTTGTGAAGTATCTTCTCAATCTGACCAATATTCACTCGACGCCAAAA
Source organism: Corylus avellana (assembly GCF_965113065.1). NCBI lineage: Eukaryota > Viridiplantae > Streptophyta > Magnoliopsida > Fagales > Betulaceae > Corylus > Corylus avellana. Next base: position 2,340,470 of record NC_142490.1, on the reverse strand, counting down.
ACATGATTGTTTGACCAAGTTGTTAAGTGCTTATCTTCTTGGTGCCATTCACTAACGACAATAACAAGATTGTTTGGCTTATAAAAGACAAAGAAAAAAACAAGGATTGTCGTCGGAACCATACTTCCTATAATACTTTAATCAAATGACTTTGACCAATGATTTTTGTTTGATTTTTTTTTTTTTTTTTATGAATAAGCAATTTTTTATAAACCAACAAAGAATCTTTTACAAAAGCCTGAAAACCCACCCACCCTCTTCTCAGCAACTTGACATTCAGCATCTGCAGCTACCACAATTCAAAATTCAAAAGTTGCGGACCATGTGTGTGGTTTAATATATAAAAATGATGTTCAGACATGCATGTGGACCATTTACACTTCTTTCTTTTTCTTCTATATAAACCAAAGTTTCATGAAGAGATCACTCAACACTAATCCATATTCCTCTTGCTCGATCTCCAACTTCAAGCAACACACTCGATCAGTTCTCTTAACCCTAAAACTCTTATCAATATGACCACAAAGGCACCAGAAGAAGAACACCCGGTGAAGGCCTTTGGGTGGGCTGCTAGAGACCAATCTGGGCAACTCTCTCCGTTTAACTTCTCTAGAAGGTAATCATCAAGGCTCCATGTATTTTATTAATTAACTTGCGTTAATAAATAATAGGGGAAATTTCAGAAAGCCCCCCTGAACTTCCAGCCAATTTGAAAAATTCCCCCTGAATTTTCAAAACTCTCATTTAGGCCCCTTGAACTTTAGTTTTCTCTCACTTTGGACCCTTTTAACATTAAACTACGTCGTTTTGTATCCTAAAATTAAATACCTACCCAGCTAAAAACGGCGTAGTTTAATGTTAAAAGGGTTCAAAGTGAGAGAAAACCAAAGTTCAGGGGGCCTAAATGAGAGTTTTGAAAATTCAGGGGGGTTTTTCAAATTAGCTGAAAGTTTAGGGGGGCTTTCTGAAATTTTCCCTAAATAATATAATCAATATTACAAAGTCAGTAGCAGTTACGTAGTGCGATCGATATTGACGACCACGATCAATGATGTTTCTGTTAATCACATGATTATATGCTGCAGGGCAACTGAGGAAGATGATGTCAGGTTTAAGGTGTTGTATTGTGGAATATGTCACACCGACCTTCACAGCATCAAGAATGATTGGGGCTTCTCTAGCTACCCTCTTGTTCCTGGGTACGTATTTTTTCCTTCAATATTCTAAAATCCCGGATTAGATTTGTTTTTCTTTTCCTTTTTATTTTTTATTTTTTATTTTTTATTTTTAAAAATGCATATATGTTCAGATCTCATCTTTCACCCATCTATAGCTATACAAGAAATAGGCAAATTCTTCATAAAATATATGTACAAGAGATGGATAAGAAGCATTGGTAGTTACAAATATAAGTACATACAATTCATTAATAAAATTCTTCCTTTAATTTCTTTATTAGATAATCCAAATTAACGTAATATATATATTTACTGGATAATCATGATTAAATACAAAGTAGCTGTACAAATATATATACCTTGGGGGGGGGGGGGGGGGTGGGGATTGTTTCTCATAATTCCTTTTAAAATAGCCAATTTCCTGAGTACCTATTCTTTGAAATCCATATCTCATAAGATATGAAATTGGCTTTTTTAAAAGGAATGAGAAAAAAAAACAATTATTTGCCATACGGCCCAGACAGGCCTGTCTTTATAAATTAATGGGAACGCACCAGACGCACTACGAACTGTTACTTTCCCCGACAAAAACTTATTTAATTCTGCTGCTAGCGGACAAACTAGTATTTGTATACCATTGAGTTTAATTTTATGTTTGACGACTGCATAATGGGTCCCTTCATTATGTCCTTATCTTTTTATTTTATTATTGAAATTAAGTGGACCTTTTAATAAATAAAATTGCGAAGTTTCTTTGCATCTCCGTTAATTCGAAAAAACTTTTGTTAATTAATGTTTTTAAAGTAATATTGAACGATAGTGTTTCTTTTACCCCAATCAGTTTATGTGTTTTTAGTCTAACTTTAGCTCTAAGTACTGAACAAACGTTTCTGTATTAATCTAGCCTTTATACAGAAGTGTTTTTGAAAAAATATAAATTAAAGGGCTTATCAAATAGTAATAATACCTTTTCAAGTCCCAGTTCGTGAAATTGAAATTTTTATTTGCAGACACGAAATCGTTGGGGAAGTGACAGAAGTAGGGAGCAAGGTGAAAAAAGTTAAAGTAGGAGACAAAGTGGGTGTTGGATGTATGGTCGGTGCATGCCACTCGTGCGAGAATTGTAACAATGACCTTGAAGTTTACTGTTCTGAAATGATATTCACCTACAATTCTGTTTATCACGACAAAACAATTACATATGGAGGCTACTCAGACACAATGGTAGCTAATGAACGCTACATCGTCCGATTCCCAGAAAACATGCCGCTTGACGCTGGAGCTCCACTCCTATGTGCTGGAATCACAGTGTATAGCCCTTTGAAATATTTCGGTTTTGCCGAGCCGGGAAAGCATATAGGAATTGTTGGCTTGGGTGGGCTTGGCCATGTTGCTGTTAAATTTGCCAAGGCTTTTGGGGTGAAAGTGACGGTAATTAGTACCTCTGCTAGCAAGAAGGATGAAGCTTTGAAAAATCTTGGTGCTGACTCTTTTTTAATTAGCCGTGACCAAGAACAAATGCAGGTAAAATTTTAGCTTATGATAGCTACTCTAGTTCTCAAGTATGCGCTTCTAGAGATTGGGTGTGTTGTTGGGCTATGTGATGTTAGGTTTGTGTCAGACCCGGTTTGCACCCTACCTTGTATGATATTGAAAGCGCTATTGTTTAGGCTTAATCCTTGTATGAGGCTTAATCCTTGTAGCTGAGGCTAGGGCCGTTTCTTTGTTTTGACCTGGTTGTTGGTCGTATTTATAATTGCTTATGGTTTTAGGGTTCTATCTAAATATTTTGTGTTGGTGATTGTTTTACTTTTTTTCTTATTTTTCGCATCTTACTAGGTCTGAAAAATAAAATAGATTTCATGTAATATTTGGTCAAGTATTAAATTAATTTGTGTAGGCTGCCATAAATACAATGGATGGTATCATTGACACGGTATCTGCCGTGCATCCAATTTTGCCATTAATTGGCCTATTGAAGTCCCATGGAAAACTTATTATGGTGGGTGCGCCGGACAAGCCACTTGAGTTACCTATCTTTCCTCTACTCATGGGTAATTTTCTATACAAGACAAATGACAAATTTTTCCATTGCTATATGTTGTTGGTCTCCTCTTTTATTTGTTACTATTTGTCAAAAACAGGAAGGAAGATGGTTGTGGGGACTGCAATTGGGGGAATGAAGGAGACACAAGAGATGATCGACTTTGCAGCAAAACACAGCATCACGGCAGACATTGAGACTATTTCAATGGAGTACGTTAACACGGCGATGGAGCGTCTTGCTAAGGGTGATGTTAGATACCGATTTGTAATTGACGTTGGAAATACGTTGGGTGCTACCAAGCCTTGAAGATTAGGTTGTCTTTAATTTATTGTACGATTGGAAAGATCTTGTTTGATTGCTTACTATTCGCATGTATTAAACACTAGAACCTTGTCATTTTTATTATTTATTGAATATTTGAATAACTAATAAATGGGCATGGATGTTCGTGGTCTATTTGCTTGGAAACATTCTTATTATTTAATTTCTCTTATTTTGAAATTCCGGTTTTCTAGAACAATTTTACCCCGAACCGGTTGGACCCTCTTTGTTTGTGAAGGGACCCATTTTTCTTTTCAATTTTCACAATCTTTTTGAAAATTTGTATTTAAGTTTATATTGGTATTTTTATTCTATGTGCTTTTATCCTTTGTAGAGCGCTGCTGCGAGTTTTATTGACTGCATTCACAGGTAACTTTTTAGTGTTAGTAGTATGTCTGAATTGGATTTTCCTTTAGCTTGTATTTCCTTTCTTAATTTCCATTGTAATTTCTTTTGCATGAATGATAGTACTGATAAAATAATAATAATTATATATATATATAAAAAAAATAAAAAATAACATAGAATCGAAGAGGTCCTTCTCTGTACGTGCTTTCTCTGGTGAGAAACCGGTGAGGGAAGGTGGGGTCTCCTTGTCGCCTGTTGGGTGGTTGTTCCGGTGAGACAAACTCCAAATGGCAGAAAAGCCGCAGACCCAAAACAAAACAAAAAAAACAAAAAAAAAAAAAGGGAAAATACAAAGAGCATGGGAGGAATATGAATATTTTCTTAACTTCTTCTGTACAAAAGCAACTTTTACCTTCTAGAATACAAGTTTCTAGAACACACACGTAGGCTCACGTACAAGTTACAACATACATTTTCACCCATGCGGGGCCATGCTACAGCCTACAAACAAAGTGACTTCAATAAATAGGCTTTCTAGATCCAACATGGGAGAGTGGTGTGTCGTCATTATGACGTAAAATGTTTTTTTTTTTTGTTAGAAAATATTTCCTAAAAAACTTTGTTTTTTGCTATTCACATATAAAAAATCACAAATATATATATATATATATATATATATATATATATATTCATTCAAACATATTAATATTTAAATTAAGAAAATGTTTCGACAACGTCATGGCTGAGACTTGGCCAAGTCCCATGAGTTTCAATCAATATATATATATATATATATATGAGACTTGGCCAAGTCCCATGAGTTTCAATCAAGTTCAAATAAGGCTTCATTCAGGTTCTTAGATAATATCTTATAGGTGATACCTATATATATATATATATATATATATATATTCATTCAAACATATTAATATTTAAATTAAGAAAATGTTTCGACAACGTCATGGCTGAGACTTGGCCAAGTCCCATGAGTTTCAATCAATATATATATATATGAGACTTGGCCAAGTCCCATGAGTTTCAATCAAGTTCAAATAAGGCTCCATTCAGGTTCTTAGATAGGACAAAGTTTTCCTCCAAACTAGGTTGGAGGAAATTCCTCCAACCTTGTCTCTAAAATTGACATGTGTCCTCAAACATGTGCTTCTTACATGTTTTTTTTAATACCCTAATTTCCACAAACTATAGTTAACTCCACCGTCAGTTTCTCTCTCTCACGTTCTCTCTCTCTCTCTCTCACGTCCTCTCTCTCTCCTTCCCCTCCCACACGAGACCAAGCTGTCTTTCCAACCCAAAAAATCTCTTCATTGAAACTTTGCCAAGAGTTTTTTTTAAAAAAAAAAAAGAAAAGATTTTTAAGAGGGGCGATTGGGTTTTTCTTAAATTTTCAAAACCATCTATTTAACAAATAAAGATTATTCTTCAATCTGAGCATTTTTTGATGTTCCCTTCAATCTGAGCATGGTAAAAAAAATTTATGAAATTTCCAGAAAAGTTTCAATCTTTGATGATCCCTTCAATCTGAGCATTTTTTGTTATCTTTTCCGACTAAAAAAATAGAAAGTACAATTGTTATTTTTTGTTAAATTTTTAAGAAAACCCAATCAACCCTCTTAAAAGTCTTTTCTTTTTTTAAAAAAACACTCTTCCGTAAAGACGGAGAGATTTTTTGGGTTGGAAAGACAGCTTGGTCTCGTGTGGGAGGGGAAGGAGAGAGAGAGAACGTGAGAGAGAGAGAGAGAGAGAGAGAACGTGAGAGAGAGAGAAACTAACGGTGGAGTTAACTATAGTTTGTGAAAATTAGGGTATTAAAAAAAACATGTGAGAAGCACATGTTTGAGGACACATGTCAATTTTAGAGACTAGGTTGGAGAAATTCCCTCCAACCTAATTTGGAGAAAAACTTTGTCCATATCTTATAGGTGATACCTATATATATATATATATATATATATATATATATATATATATATTCATTCAAACATATTAATATTTAAATTAATTAAGAAAATGTTTCGACAACGTCATGGCTGAGACCTGGCCAAGTCCCATGAGTTTCAATCAAGTTCAAATAAGGTTCCATTCAGGTTCTTAGATAATATCTTATAGGTGATACCTATATATATATATATATATATATTCATTCAAACATATTAATATTTAAATTAAGAAAATGTTTCGACAACGTCATGGCTGAGACTTGGCCAAGTCCCATGAGTTTCAATCAATATATATATATATATATATATATATATATATGTATGAGACTTGGCCAAGTCCCATTAGTTTCAATCAATATATATATATATATATATATATATATGTATGAGACTTGGCCAAGTCCCATGAGTTTCAATCAAGTTCAAATAAGGCTCCATTCAGGTTCTTAGATAATATCTTATAGGTGATACCTATGCTTTTAACGCCACATATGCTACCAAAAAAAAAAAAAAAAATGATAACCCCAATTAAAAAGAAAAAAATGATTTAGCACTCTTTTGTGCATTACGTTGAAGAAGAGTTATTTTTTTCATTTATTTGATATAGATTAATGTGGTTTTTTTTTTAATAAAAAAAAATAAAATTGATTGATGTAGTATTTTGAATAGCTTTTCATTTTAATCCCTAAAAAAAAGTTAATTAAAATATGTCATATTAGTTGCTCTTAGGTAATATCTCAATCTTTCTTTCTTTTTTTCTTTTTTTTTTTTTTTTTTTTTTTTTTTTTTTTCAATATACATGGTTTTTATTCTTGCAAGCATAATTTCTCTTTTGGTTTAGCTTTAGGCTAAAATTTTGATGTCCCTAAAGGCTTCTCTAATGAACTAAAATTCATATAAAATAATAATAATAATAAGAGTGAACTAAAATTATGCTCTAGTAATTAAAATGAAATTTCCCCGATTCTAATTAAGGTTAATGAAGTCTTTTTCATTTTTGATATCCTTGGGGCTTCTTTAATTCATTTCGGTAGGCATTTCAAAAAATTAAAAAATAAATTAAAAAAAAAAATCATTTTCGTAGGAATAGTTCATTGCTTTGATGTTACTTTTCAAAATTACCAACCTCCCACATTTTGATCTTATCATTTCTTATAGAGCAGAGAAAAAGTTCGGTGTTTGACTCGTAAAGAAAATGAGCGATAATGGAAATTTTTGATATACTAATAAATTGAAAGTTTTTTAACTTTAAAGAATTGATTTCAAAAGCGATAAAAATTCAAAAAGATTAAGTGAGGTTTTTTTTAGGTATATATATTGTGTAATTTAAATTATATTTTAATAGTTTTAAGAAAGAAAAAAAATCTCTTAAAACTATTATATAGTGAACAACACGATTGTTGTAACCCAGTGGATGACGAATTGAGATCCCCTCTAATTGAGGAGAAATTAGAGATTCTTCAATTGTTAATCGTGACATTTTATTTTAAATTTAATGATCTATAAAATGTCAGATATTTTTATATATAGTTGAGATATTAAATGTTGATTTTTATTTTATTGAGATTTAAATAATTTTATAGATTATTAAATTTAAAATAAAAGCCATAATTAACAATTATAAAATCTCTAATTTCTCTCCTACGTACTAGAAGGAATCCGTATGCTCGGGTGACCCACAAATTTAACAAAACCCGATCGACCAATGAAGAGTTCCAAGTTCCAACAGAAAAGCACTTGTTTAGCACCACAAACAATCACGATTAATATAAAATATTGGACGGTTTGTAAAGGCGAAAAGTAAAGATATCCAGAAGCAGCAGAAACCATCCGTCAATAAAATTGGAACCAAACTGTGACGTCAGTGCTGAGCCAGAATCAAAGGCCCTAAGAAATAGTCTAACTCTCGTTAGCTCAGCGAATACGTCAGCTATACCCTTAATGGTAGGTAAATCACTCTCTATAAAATGCACTCACACCCTTGACCTCTACACACAGTCATTTTACACATACTTTCTCCTTTCCATTGGACCTAGCTAGGGTTTTTTTAACTATTCCAATTGTTAAAAGAGAGCAAGCAATGGCGAAATCACCAGAGCAAGAGCACCCCAAGAAGGCATTTGGATGGGCTGCCAGGGATTCTTCCGGTGTCCTCTCCCCCATCAAATTCTCAAGAAGGTCCTCTTTCTCTCGTTCTCTCCCTATATTATCCATTATTAATCTTGTCTCATTCCTTTTTGTTTCAATCTAAAAATTTATTTCATTAAAAATAGAGAGGGTTGGAGGGGAACCTACTCCGAATTTCTTTGTTTGATTGGTTTTCGTTTCATCTAAAATTCTGGTTCTTGAAAAATAAAATGGGTTGGATTAATGGAAAAATGGTGGTGATTTTCTTTTTCTCCTACTTTCTAAGCGCAAATCAAAATAAGATTGGATTCAAAATGTTATTAATTAGATTATATATTTGTAAATCGCATCGATTCTAAGAATGTTTATAACAGCATCAACATTATAAGGATATTATGAAAATATTTTTTCTACTTAATTAAAACTGATTCTTATAAATAATTTGTTGATTATGAAATTAGAGACTGTCGGGTTCATTTTATTTGAAAGTGATCAAATTAGAGATGAGTTAATTAGGCCTTAAATAATGCACCCATTTCATCGAGTATTGACAATGATCCATGCTTTGTTCTGAAAAATGGCAGGACAACCGGAGACAAGGACGTAACATTCAAAGTTCTTTATTGCGGGATATGCCACTCCGACCTTCACATGCTCAAGAATGAATGGGGCACCTCCTTTTACCCCCTTATCCCTGGGTATATATGTTTCTACTCTTGTGTTTATTTTGGAGAATTAGCCTCTGATTTTATCCATCTATATTTGTTTATATCAATTTTTTTTTTTTTTTTTTTGAGTATTTTGCATTTGAATTGTTTACCAATGGCTTTATTTTTAAAACAAGAAAACAAAAGATTAATAATAATAATAATAATAATAATAATAATAATAATGACCACATGAGGCAAATATATTGCATAGAGTAATGCATGCTACATAGTTACCCCATAAATCTTTCATAAATATCCTACAAAGCTAATGTTAAAATGCCTGCTCATATCAATTAAAGAAAATCTTATTATTATTATTATTTACAAAATGCTGCCTTTGACGAAGTGGTTTGTGATGAAAGGTACTGATCATTTATGTGGCTCTTAAAGGTCCAAGCTTCAGCGTTCGTTCAACAACCAACTGGGTGATTTATAAGAGTCACACAAATGGATCTTTGAGAGCCATACGTACACTGCACCTTTTGTCTTCAGCTCACGGCTCCACGAATTCAATTTTCTCTAGCCTATTGCTTTCTAAGGGATGATAGGGACCCAATTTTTTTGCCTAACAAAAGTCTAATTTTTGTCTTTCTTTTTTTAAAAAAAAAAAAATGAAAAAAAAAATGTCTGAAGCAATTCTATCTATTTTTTGTCTTTCTTTTATTCGGTATTTTTTTCATAATAATGTCAATTTTTTTTTTAATAAAATGTCATTATTACGAAGAAAAATACTATTTTTCATTTTTAAAAAAATTACTAAATAAAAGAAAGACCAAAAATAGATAGAATTACCTCATACATTTTTATAATTTTTTTTAAAAAAAAAAAAAAGGCAAAAGGTAGACTTTTGTTGGGCAAAAAAGTTGGGCTTTTAACATTTCTCTTGCTTTTTAGGAGAAACTAATTAGGCTTACGTGGTCCCGAACCAGATTTTTGTTTTGTATATATAATATTATATATAATTGATGTAATTGACTAAATTAATAAATAATAGTCAGAAAAGTGTTGACTTTCTTTAATCAACACTCAACAGCGGATGATTGAACCCGTAGTATTATTGTATCATTTCAACATGGACTTTCTAGTATTTTTTATTGTAACATATTTAAATCATGGCAACTAAATTGAATAATATTGTAGGCACGAGGTTGTGGGGGTAGTGACGGAAGTTGGTAGCAAGGTACAGAAATTCAAAGTTGGAGACAATGTTGGCGTAGGCTGCATGGTTGGAGCATGTCGCTCTTGCGGTGACTGTTCCAACAACCTTGAAAATTACTGCCCAAAAATGATCCTCACCTATGGTGGCAAGTACCATGATGGGACCACCACATACGGCGGCTACTCCGACATCATGGTTGCAGATGAGCACTTTGTGGTCCGTATTCCGGACAGCCTACCGCTTGATGCCAGTGCTCCCCTCCTTTGTGCTGGGATTACTGTGTATAGCCCCTTGAAATATTATGGATTTGACAAACCCGGCATGCAAGTGGGCGTGGTTGGCCTCGGTGGGCTAGGCCATGTGGCTGTGAAGTTTGCTAAAGCTATGGGGGTTAAGGTGACAGTAATCAGTACCTCACCTAAGAAGGAGAAAGAAGCTTTGGAACATCTTGGTGCCCACTCGTTTTTGGTCAGCACCGACCAAGATCAAATGCAGGTATTAAAAAATTGATGAATTTAATCATTTAATTTATATTTTAACAATAATGACGAAGTATATATCATTAGAGTTACCAATTATGTGTATTGTAGTCTGCCATGGGCACATTGGATGGTATCATTGATACGGTCTCGGCAAATCATCCTCTCCTGCCTCTATTGGGCTTATTGAAGTCACATGGAAAGCTTGTCATGGTTGGTGCACCAGAGAAGCCACTAGAACTACCAGTCTTTCCTATGCTAATGGGTAAGCATATAACAATTTTGGCATTGACATGCATGCTGTCTTTTTTTCACTTCTCTAGCTTCATTGTTATTGGGCGGCAACTTCTTATTGCTGTTGTCTGCGAATTTCTTCTGAGAGACTCTGTATTAATGAATATCTTGGAATCAACATGCAGGAAGGAAGATGGTAGGTGGCAGTTGCATTGGAGGCATGAAGGAGACACAAGAAATGGTTGATTTTGCAGCCAAACACAAGATAACAGCTGATATTGAGGTTATTCCGATTGATTATGTGAACGCTGCCATGGAGCGTCTCTCGAAAGCAGATGTGAGATACCGTTTTGTCATTGACATTGGGAACACATTGAAGCCGAGCTCTTGAATTCTGCTGCTTGTGGGCGTATGAGGATATGCATTTTGTCTTGTTTGTTTGTTATTTGAATTGTTCTAAAAAGATGTAAAAGGTTGCAGTTTGGGATTAATAAAAAAAAAAAAAAAAGTGAAGGATCCATTGTTTTGGGATCTTTAACATTTAGTGAGATATTGTGTACCATGTGAAGCAAAAGTTGTGCATCAAAAGCCCTTAAACATACAGAAAGCCTCTAACTCAGAAAAAAAAAATGCACAACCTAAAGTCTAAACAGAGTAAGAAAATCTGATGTCGCACCAGAGGAAAAACAGAGTTTTCACAACTCAAAAGTTTAATTCTGAATATAACTCTTATTGATACTTTCATAGAAGCGAGTAGGTGGGTTTCTATAAGCTGTCTACACTTATTCAAAGATTGACACTAGACAATTTGACACAACTAGACAATTACTCGCCTATCGATCCAAAATTTTAGGGGCAGTTTTCAAAAGAATCGGAAAAATGATTTCCTTCGTCAAACCTACAAATTTTACTGTTGCCAAAATGATTATGCAGTTCTCAAAATAATTTTCCATTGGTTAGAGCCTTATTCCATTAAGAGCATTATGCGGCCTAGCCAAATTCCAATGAGGCGACATAGTATAATTTGATAAATCCTATCCTCCCTTTTTATAGAATAATGATATAAGGAAGATTAGATTTCTCATATATTCTTCCTAAATGTAATGCAATTTTTAAAATCACCATTGAATTGAATTTTAGATGGTTATTATTGAATTTCGATATATTGGTGATTTTAAAAGATACATCACATTTGAGAGGAATATAGTTTAAAATGATTTGAGGTTGAATAATTCTATTGATGTTGAACAATGTATTTATACACATACAGATCAGATGTAATCTAAGTAAGTAAGTTTGAAATACAAGGAAATATCAATCTATCTATCTATACATTTGAAATACAATCTATCTATCTATCTATCTAACTAAGTTTGAATTTTTGGGTACCTAACTAAGTTTGAATTATAGGGCTTTTCCAGGAAAGACAGGACTCCCACACGCAAGACTGTTGACATAGTGGATGGACATTGGATATTGACATAAAAACACGAAACATGCAGCACGTGCTCTGTTAGCCGACATACGATGAATTCCAACAAAAGAGCAATTCTTTAGCACCACAATACAATATAGGATATATTGGACTGTCGGCTTGTAAAGGCGAAAATGGCATGAACCTCATTGTTCATGCTGAGAAGCCACAATCAGGAACTGTCGTCCAGCAAGACTTAAGAGCTCGCTAGCTCGATCACCTATATATATATAAAGCACACACCCTTGTTAGGAAATTAATCAATCCTATTTCCCAAGAGATCTCTATTTTCTTCTCTCACTCTACAACACCCTTTTTCTTCTTCTCTCTTGTTCAACCGTTTTTGTTGCTTGTCTCACAAATTAAAACAAAGCTGACATATTCCTTCTCCTACTTGGAGAAGTAAACCAGCCAATTGGAGAATTAAACAGTACGCCCACATGCTTTAATAAAGTCACACAACAACAACCCCAGCTTGTGGCGGCCTAGACATCACCCACACGATCATTATTCATTTTCATTTTTTGTTGCTCTTGCTTTCAACGTGCGACAAAAGATAGAAATGGCGAAATCACCAGAGCAAGAGCACCCCAAGAAGGCCTTTGGATGGGCTGCCAGGGATTCTTCCGGGGTCCTCTCCCCCTTCAAATTCTCAAGAAGGTCCACTCTTGTCTCATTCTTTTTTTGTTTCAATCCAAAATTTTATCATGCTTTTCGAAATTCCCCTTTGATGTTGTGAATTCTTGGTTTGTGTTAAAATAAACGGCATGTCTGCAGAACAACCGGAGACAAGGACGTAACATTCAGAGTTCTTTATTGTGGGATATGCCACACCGACCTTCACATGATCAAGAATGATTGGGGCACCTCCACCTACCCCCTTATCCCAGGGTATGTTTTCCCCGAGGTCTCTATAACTGCCTTCGTAAACAAGTTTTAAATTTATAATTGAGAAATGTTAGGTGTTTTCTTAGTTCTAAATGGATGTTATTTTCTAAAAATCAGGAGAGAAATAATTTCTTTTTTGTTAATTAATAAAATAATATCCATTTAGGACAAGCAGAACACGAAGAAACTACCTAAGATCCCCCTTTATCAATTACTTGATGTTATAATAATCATAAGCAATAATGGATAAAGCATGTCAGTATTTCTCTAGAATCTAGTAAGAGACAGAGTCGTGTAGCATTAAGGTGCAATTGTTTTATTGCATACGTTTCTATAGGTTAAGAAGTTGTTGTAGGCTGTCAATCAATCTCAATAGGATGAGCGAGTCCAAAATATTGCATCATTTCACAGATGTTATAGCCAATTCAATTAAGTCTCAACAATGATCAAGTTTGTTCTGTTCTTTTGCTTTGTTTTTTTGTCTTGTATTAATGTTTGTTCTATCTGTTATGTTGTATTTTTGTGGGTTTTAATCTCCTATAATTACTCTAGTTTGATCTTTTTATGAAAAAATTTTCATCAACTGGAAATCATTACTCCCTTTCAAGGGATTCAGATGTAAATTCAGTATCTTTTCTTCAACAGCCTCCTTTCGGTAGGTGTTGTTGTTCAAAGTTGGTCAACTCTTTGGCTTGCTTCAAACACAACTTTAATTGTGTCATTTCTTGGTCTGTTGGACAGGAAATTTTTTGGTCCATTTCCTATTTGTTTGTATTTTTGTATTGTATTGTTGTTCTGAGTTTGTTGTTAGGGAACCAAACATTTTTTGGTTTTTTTATTCCTTGTACCCTCTATCCTTATTTGCTTAGAAAAAAAAAATGTTCAAGTTACCAGCCGGTCCAGAACTACCTCCTGTCTCTGATTTCATATTTGGATATATAATGCAGGCATGAGTTTGTTGGTGTTGTGACAGAAGTGGGGAGCAAGGTACAGAAATTCAAAGTTGGAGACAATGTTGGCGTAGGCTATGCGGTTGGAGCATGTAACTCTTGCGATGACTGTTCCAACAACCTTGAAAATTATTGCCCAAAAATGATCGCCACCTCTGGCGGCAAGTACCACGATGAAACCACCACATACGGCGGCTACTCCGACATCATGGTTGCGGACGAGCACTTTGTGGTCCGTATTCCAGACAACCTACCGCTTGATGCCGGTGCTCCCCTCCTTTGCGCTGGGATTACTGTGTACAGCCCCTTAAAATATTATGGACTTGACAAACCCGGCATGCAAGTGGGCGTGGTTGGCCTTGGTGGGCTAGGCCATGTGGCTGTGAAGTTTGCTAAAGCTATGGGGGTTAGGGTGACAGTGATCAGTACCTCACCCAAGAAAGAGAAGGAAGCTTTGGAACATCTTGGTGCCCACTCGTTTTTGGTCAGCACTGACCAAGATCAGATGCAGGTATTGAAAAATTGATAAATGAATTTAATCGTTAATTTATATATCAGAGTTACCAATTATGTATATTATATCTAAGTTTCTGATTTTATCAACTGTACGTATATACGTAGGCTGCCCTGGGCACATTAGATGGTATCATTGATACGGTCTCGGCAGAGCATCCTCTCCTGCCTCTAATTAGCCTGTTGAAGTCACATGGAAAGCTTGTCATGGTTGGTGCACCAGAGAAGCCACCAGAGCTACCAGTCTTTCCTTTGATAATGGGTAAGCATATATATATACACACACGGCATTTAACAATTTTGGCATTGAAATGAATGCTGTCTTTTTCACACTTCTCTAGCTTCGTTGTTATTGGGTGGTAGCTTCTTATGGCTGTTGCCTGTGCATTTGCAATGGGAGACTATATTAATTATGAATATCATGGAATCACATGCAGGAAGGAAGATGGTAGGTGGTAGTTGCATTGGAGGCATGAAGGAGACACAAGAAATGGTTGATTTTGCAGCCAAACACAAGATAACAGCTGACATTGAGGTTATTCCGATTGATTACGTGAACACTGCCATGGAGCGCCTCTCGAAAGCAGATGTGAGATACCGATTTGTCATCGACATTGGGAACACATTGAAGTCGAGCTTCTGATTTTCTGCTGCCGTTGGTGCGTACGATGATATGCATTTTGTCTTGTTTGTCTGTTATCTGAATAATTTATTCAAAGATGTAAGAGGTTGCAATTTGGGATTAATAATAAAAAATGAAGGATACGTTGTTTTGGGATCTATATTGTGTACCTTTGTGATCTTGTCCCTTAATTTTTTTTAAGGGTTCTTAGAATTTTTAGTTTGCGACATAGATTTCTAAAATGTAATGACTATTTTATAGGCGATTTGTATGAAATAACTATTCCTTGTTGCGGGTGGCCACGGCTTCCCCCATTGCCAGGGACAGAGCCAGCTTTGAATTTGGAGGAACCAAGGCTAAAAAATTTTTGAAAATGGACCAATTGACAAAAAATACCTCAAATTTTTTTTTTTTTAACCATAATTTCTTTTTTTTTTTTTGCCTTAGATTTTTTTTTTCTTATAATTTGGGGGGGTGGGGGACCAAGTTCACTGCTGCTCTCCCTCTAAATCCGTCTCTGCAACCATTGCCATCAAGAGTAGCAATAAGCCTAAAACCACTCCCAAAAGGCATCGGGGGTGACTGTGACCATCCCCAATGCTAATCAGAGGCGGCCAGGCCACTCCCAAATCCCTTGGGAGTGGTCGCACCACCCTTAGAACACCTCGGATTCCAACCCAATGAACTCTGGTCAACCACCTACTAATTGAAAATCAAAGGTTTTTAGTTTTTTATTTTTTATTTTTTATTTTTTAAAAAAATAACATAGATAAAAATGAGTTTTTTTTTTTTTTTTTAAAGAAAAAAAAATGGTTCCCCTCCAACTAAAACATATTTATTATCACGAAACTAATATAAATTATTATTTCATTCTACCTTCCTCTATTTTAAGTAATAATTATTCATTTTCTTAACATAATGAGTATTCCACGTGCCAAATGAGGTTCTTTTCGTAAAAACCTTTATATAAAAATTGTCTTTTTCTGTTTGCCCTCCATTCTCCTTAGTAAATACTTTGACCCCTTCAAGTAAATCTCATTCCTGAAAACAATATATAGTTTCACCATACTATTATACTATATATACCCCCTTTAACCCTTCCTCATTCGATTAGAATATATATATTCATCATGGCACAGTCACACTACAGTTCCTGCCAATATTACAATGCTTGCTACAGTTACACTACAATGTCTGCCGACACTATAGTATTTACTTTTTCTGTTAAATTTTCTAATGCAATTTTATTTAACCGCTGGACTCTGTCTATAAAAGGACAAGTCTCCTTCATTGTAAGGCAGAAGCTTACAACCTAAACACCTGAAATCCCTCTGCAACCATCCTGCTGCTTTCTACTTGTAATCATTTCTGCTTTTGTGTAACCTCACTACTTCCAGTTTACGTTTGAATTTGTAAGTACCCTTGTTAATCAAATCTTTCGATATCTTTTAATTATCTATTTGTCTTATTTCTCTCTTACCCTTTTATGCGCTCCAATTTCGCGCCTACTCTGAAAAATCTTGCATCATGTTTATTTTAATTGCATATACCTCCTACATGAATGGTTCTACTGCTTTATTTTCAATTATTTATTTTGATACATCTCCCCCTCCATGGTATCTCTCCCTCCTTGGTATCTCTTTTAATCATAGGCTCTTCTCCAAGAACTCACAATACATACCCTTAGCTAAAACTAACCCTTCACCATACCCTAAGACGCCAAACCCAGGCTTAAGATGGGACTTATAGGTCAACCGAAGTTACCTAACGGGATGGTTGGTTTATAACTAAGAGAAAGAGATATGAGGTAAAGAAAGTAGAAGATGGGAGCTAATGGAAACATGGATGGTTATATATATATATATATATATATATATATATATATATATATATATATATTACCAAAAAGTTATGATGATTACGTGCTGGTTGGCAAACCCAAGCTCTTCTCGTTCTATTTTAAAAAAATAAATAAATAAAAGAAATTACTCCATACCCTTTTAGTTTTGACCCAGTGATAAATAAGAACTTAAGTTTCAATTTTAACAATTAAGAATTTGAGTACAAATAGGACTGTCGGTCAATTTATCCGTTCAATTTTTAATGGTAGAAGTGTCGAGGGCATTTTATCGACGCAATACTAATGAAATCAGATTTACTTGTATCAAAAAGCCATGGCACGATATCTTGTAATGCCCAATAAATTAAAAACAAAATACAAGAAATGAAAAGCTGAAAATAAAATTATTAAAAAAAAACAACAACAACAACCACCCCCACTCTCACAGGCGAGGGATAGGGGTGTAGGGGTGGATCTGCACTCCATCCTTTCTCCCACCCTGAACCCCCACAGTAGGGGCAGATCTTAAGGGGGAGGGGTGGCTCCACCACCTCACACCCCCACAGCGGCTCCGCTGATCACATGTACATATCAGGGGCAGCGTAAATTTACTTCAATGGCACTAATGACTCTCAGTTTCCTAATTCAAAAGTGGTATGAAGCAGTCTTCTACACTTTGGCAGCAAAGATATGTAAAACGCATAATGCCCAATTCAGATGATAGTACTGCTAAGGTCAGTTGAAGATCAGAAACCTGAAGGACTTTGGCAGCACAGACCAGCAATTTTTCTGGCAATGGCTGAGCATTCTCGAAGTACCTTAAACAAGATGAATTGCATACCGGCTATAGGGAGCAGTGAGATTAAGTTCGGAACTAGAAATCAAGGGTCCCAGACTTTGAAGTTCCAGAACAAGTGGCAGACGTGCCATACGAACTCCCACTTGAACTGTCGATTGGGGCTTGATTTAGACATTCTAAAACTAAAAATCTCCGCTTTTGCAACTTTATTGAGAATGTTGTCGCCTCAAGAATCACAGGAACCTGACAACAGGTTTATACCAACAAGGTAAAGTAAAAAACAAGCTACAAAAAATAACAACCAGAACAGGAAAATGACCAGATTTTCTCAGGAAAAGAAATTTCCCATTGAGACAGTTGTTTTATGAACAATTAGGAAAGAAACAATTAGTGAATAACAACGAAAAAAGTTCAAGAACGTAAGCAACAATGATGGCTAAATATGACATATTTAGTTGCCCGATGGGATGAAACAAACAAAGACAAAGCCAATGATAAGTTAAATTATAGAATACAACAAACAAGGCAATACAATAGGGCTAACTTTTTTTTTTATAAAAAAAAAAAAAAGAAGAAAAAAGTTCTATAGGGCTAAACATTGATTGAGAAAATCACACACTATAAGACAAGCTCAATGAACAAGTGCATAGGAAAGCAGGTCTTTGTGACTTTATGCATGAGTGAGACCCATACAAAAAGCAGCAGCCAACTGCCACCCAATAGAGCAATAGGCAGATCCGTGGGTGTATTTGCACGTTCAACTTGCACACATGTGCATGCTTTCATGTAAACATACAAAGATCGGGAAGAAGCATGGCTTAGTGTTACCTGGGTATTAATACGTGCTACTTTGTGTACATTCAGAAGACCAACCATCTCCTGGTAACCAGTGAGGAGTTTTGCCAATTCCTTGTCCTCGTCTGAAACAAGAACCTTCTTCAAAATTATCTTTCACATCTAACTAAAAATTACTGTGTAAAATCATTTGTGAAAGCTGGCACTAAACCTGGGATTGCTCTCACAGACAGCAAGGTATCCGCCATGTGCTGCCATCTTCTAGAGAACGATGGTGAAAGAAGGGAAGGTGGAAATGTCACAACAGCAACTGCATTTGAAGACCGGATCATGCTTCTCAGAGATCTAATAAAGGAAAGCATATCCCATTCCTGCAATGGTGACATGTTAACAGAAGAAATAATACTAATACAGGTTGGTAGCATTAAAATGCCAGATCAAAATGTGTTGAAGAAAACAGACTCGAAAAAGGACCAAGATTGTCAAGGATATGACAAAATGCATTTATCAGGTTCAGCTATGAAGTATAGAAAATTTCTCTGAGTATAAATAAATCGTAGCAATCCAGCAGAAATGTGAAGCAAATGAAACAGGACGTACTCTTAAAGCAAAGATTTACTGTAAATAGGATCTTAAAACAAAATGCAACTAGACTAACCATGTTAGAATATTCGCATTGTGGGGAACAAAATGACTGGATGGCAATACGACCAGCAGGGGAAATGTTGCCATCATTTCTGGGAATGCCATGCAAAGAAGGTAAGAATCATATCTCAGAATTGAAAAATTCAAAAGACAACACAGATAAGTATGAACCACTACAAAATGCCATCAAGTGGTGGATTATTTTTATGACAAGCCATGTATTCTTGTACAAAAAACAGAATTTGAGACCACTAAGAAGAAATAGATTGGAAGCATTAATATATACATTAAATAGCTCAAAGATAGATATATGCATCAAGTGACTAACAAAACGACACGAGAGAAACAGAAGCCAAATTTGGCAGAAAGCTCAAATGAGTTTTCATGTCATAGGATCTATAAACATAGTTGACAGAGCAACTGTTCATATACAACCTCATGTATAATTTCAAGAATGTCGCACAGCACACAGTAGACAAGGTTTATAACACTAAAACAAAATCTGTCTCAGAATCTACAAAGACATCTGTGTCAATGAAGTCAAATGCCAAATCATTTCAGCGTCTACATCCTACAGCCATTACCACATCTGCATTCTTTCACATAGAAGTTCTGTTTTCCTATATTGATATTTTATTGCTAATTTCAATTCCTAACCATATCTCCCCCTCTCCCCCCCCCCCCCCCCCCCCCCCATGAAAAAAACTCCCCTTCCCCCTGCTGGTGCCCAGCCTTGCCTGTGAAGAAAAACGTTAAAATGGCAAAAGAAGCTATCTTGAAAGCCAAAATGGTTTTAAAAAATTTCACAAACCAAATTTGACTACTTACCTAAGTAGATATGTGATAATCAAAGAATATGAAAATACCTTGGAAATTGAGTCAAAAATGTGGCACAACGATTGCGGAGAGCAGCAAGATCTTGAGTTTCTTGAATGCTGACACAATCTATATGCTGACTACTTAGAAAGTGCCTTTCTAGGGGTTTCCGCAAGTCAAAGTCATTGCAGTACTCATGCTTACCATCTGCATGACTATAACATAATGAGCTTTTTCCATGATTGCACACTAACAAACTTGCAAATTTGTAGCATGTCTTAAGTGACAACATGAAGTATTCATCACATAAAATAAACCAAAAATAAATGTAAATTGCATAATTAATAGACTGTTTCACCTCTTTTTTCTGAGCAATGGACTGTTTCACTTGTGATATCCTTATAGCCACCCTTGAAAGAGTGCGTAATAGCTCACTAATAGAGACTATTGCACTGAAGATGAATGGGGCCACTAGGGAAAAGATTAGTTTTTTCATGGGTACATTACAGTATTTATGTTTGTGACTATATATGACAAACTAAGATTGTGAAAACTAAAACTTCTGCTGGGGAGATAGAAAAATTTCCTAGATCAGGACAGTTTACATATAAGCAGCATTGGCATAACTTGAAGTATAAATAAAAAAGGACAGAGTTGTTCTAGACAAGCTTACCTCTAATGCTATCAAAACTCTGCTGATGTTCATCAAAGTATTTCTTATATTGCCAAGCAATCCTCAAACCCTTTTCCTGCAATTTGCACAAATACACTCTTTGAATTCTTGATGTTCACCCAAATCAGAAATCAGATAAATAAACAATGGAAAGAAATAGAAGAAGTGGGTCACCTGTTCAGGATCACGAATGCGAGATTTATCATCTTTGGCTGACCCTGGACTAGGCAAAGTGCCCAGAAATCCTTTCGGGTCTTTGGATGGACTGGCATACAGAAGGGGTTGCTTGTGAACAAGTCCTTGAGACATAAAATTCCTCAACAAAAGCATGTGATGAGGCGCTTCTGCATCTTCCATCACCATGACTAGGCTTCCCAAAGGAAACCCACCGCCTAAAATCTCTACAAATCAAAGAAGATTAATAAAAAAACTTCCACGAATGCAGACTACACAAGTAATTGCAAAAACAACAATGATTTCATTGCTTTTACACGATTCAGTCCGTAAGTAATTCCAAGAAAGTAGTAGCAAATGTAGAGAATTACTATCAAGGTCTGGTATCCCAGAAGAGATAAAGATCGTGCCATTGGGACCATACTTGAGCCCCGGGTTAGTAGATGAGGGTACGGCTGCGA
The DNA here is from genome assembly GCF_965113065.1 of Corylus avellana. Taxonomy (NCBI): domain Eukaryota; kingdom Viridiplantae; phylum Streptophyta; class Magnoliopsida; order Fagales; family Betulaceae; genus Corylus; species Corylus avellana. The sequence goes on along the minus strand of NC_142490.1, from coordinate 2,319,259 downwards.
GGTTGCGAGAGAAGCTGCTCGTCCGAGACTTGGTCGTTGCCATGACTACGTTAACACGCTCTACTGCATTTTGAATATGCATAAACAAAATAGAATCAAACCAATAGCAATGCTCATAAGAAAAACAAACTGATAGCTATCGTGTTCATAACACTACTCATTACCACATTACCTTTATTGGGTGCCCTTATAACATAGAATGAATTCAATGAACCCCATAAATTTTATTTTTCTTCTTTCTTTCCCTTTGAATGGTCCCAATCACAATTCAAAGAACCCCATAAATTAAATACTATGATTTCAATTTTAACTGTTTGCAGATTTGATTCTACGGAAAAACTACAACAAGGAATACCATAACAGCCATACACGCTTTTCTTCGAACAAATGGTGTGCAGTATTATCAGTTTAACTATGAAACATAATTCAGGAAAAACTAGCTGCGGAGTGAGAACAAGTAAGACCTAGTACACAACACTATGCTCTAGTCGGCTACTGAGACGGAGAAGAAGAAGAAAAAAAGGTAGCTGACCGAAGCGCCGTCGGGCACACGTGCGATTCAAAAATCTGTCTTTCTATTCCTTTTCTTTTCTCGTCTGTTTCCGGGCCGAGAATAACTTCTGTACGGTCTTTGCACAACTAATACCTTTGTGCCCTCCAATGAGAAAATGACAAATCAACGTGGATCAATTCAGAAAAATAAGCAAATACACTGGATTTCACCTCTTCAATAACTCATCTGCGTTAAAAATATATAGTACAAGGCATTGATGATTCAAATCCCTTCAATAGACATGCAAACATATTCTGCAATTACCCCTTTTCTAGAACATCAATTTCCAAAATGTTTTTGAAGAGAGACAGAGAGCTCAACCTCTTGCTGCTGCGGAGGAGAGAGGGAGAACTTACCGACGGTAGCTTGAAGAACTGGCGGTGATTCTCAGATTCCCGACGTGGGCCTCGTGGAGTGGCTTGACCGGCGTCGTCTGTCCTCGCCAACGGCGTGCTGGAGGGCGGCAGCGTGTTGGCCTGTTGGGCAGACGAAGAGAAAGAGAACCCGTTCGTAATTTTTTTTTTTCTTTTTTTTCAGAAATCCTTCAAGGAGTTATAGGATTAAATACAAATTTTATCGATTTTATATCTAATCATAAGTTTGTAAAAGTTTTTCAATTTGTTTATAAACTTAATATTTTTTTAATGTGTAAAATCTCACTTTACTGCAACTAATAAACAACTGACACGTAGCCAAAAAAATTTACATAGAATAGACATGAAATTATTGAAATGCACAGGATTGTAAAACCCATTGAAAATTTTTTGTCCATTGGGTCTGGCCAGACTTTTGATACACCGTCGGCGACTTCTCCCCTGCAGGAGGATTTCCCGGCAAATTTCCACCGCTTTCTTTTCCACTGTTTTTAACAGAGCTAAGCTTCTCTTTTTTTTTTTTTTTTAAACGCATATGAGTTATTGAAAAGGTGCAATACAGTGTGTTTGTTTATTTTTCTTAAGCTGTTTGATGCTGATATTTTTTTTATTTTTTTATATGTCCACAAGGAAAAGGAAATGAGTATTCAAATGAGTGACCTTTACTTTATAGGGTGTCATCCACATTATCTCTTAAGGAGAATTTGTTTGTTTTTTAAAATAATGATAGAACTTTTATTTTTTATTTTTTAAAGTAGATGTAATTTTTAAAATAATTATTAAATTAAAATTTAAGTATAATTTATTTAAAATTTAATAATAATTTAAAAAATAATGTCAATTTTTAAGAGAATAAAAAAAACAAAAAAAATATGGTAGCAAAGTAAAAGGTTCTTGTCTCTTTGTGACTCCGGGTTCAGTTGTTTGAGTAAAATACAAGACACCATATTTTTTTTGTTTTTTTTATTCTCTTAAAAATTGACATTATTTTTTAAATTATTATTAAATTTTAAATAAATTATACTTAAATTTTAATTTAATAATTATTTTAAAAATTACATCTACTTTAAAAAATAAAAAATAAAAGTTCTATCATTATTTTAAAAAACAAACAAATCCTCCTTAAGAGATAATGTGGATCACACCCTATAAAGTAGAGGTCACTCATTTGAATACTCATTTCCTTTTCCTTGTGGACATATAAAAAAATAAAAAAAATATCAGCATCAAACAGCTTAAGAAAAATAAACAAACACACTGTATTGCACCTTTTCAATAACTCATATGCGTTTAAAAAAAAAAAAAAAGAGAAGCTTAGCTCTGTTAAAAACAGTGGAAAAGAAAGTGGCGGAAATTCGCCGGGAAATCCTCCTGCAGGGGAGAAGTCGCCGACGGTGTATCAAAAGTCTGGCCAGACCCAATGGACAAAAAATTTTCAATGGGTTTTACAATCCTGTGCATTTCAATAATTTCATGTCTATTGTATTTTACTCAAACAACTGAACCCGGAGTCACAAAGAGACAAGAACCAAAATGCCGATATATATGATGTGGTTATATATATCGTCATCCCGTCAATCAAGGTGTCGTGGAATGCGACGTCATGTGGTTCCCACACGAATGTCCCCACTTTGAAAAGTATAACAGTGCCCCACCACTCACCATTCTTACCTGTATTTCCACGATCACTTGTCAAAAGCCCTTTTCTTTTTTTCTTTTTTTCTTTTTTTCTTTTTTATTTATTTATTTATTATTATATTCGACTTGTCAAAAGCCGTTATTAGTATATATGAGCCACAGAGAACAGCGAAGATCAACATAAACTCTATAACTCACCACCCTGAACTCCATGGCAGAGCCGAAGAAGCTTCACATAGCCATGTTCCCATGGCTAGCCTTTGGTCACTTAATTCCATTTTTAGAGCTCGGCAAACTCATAGCCCGAAAGGGTCATCATATTTCATTCATATCAACCCCAAGAAACATTGAACGCCTCCCGAAAATCCCACCAGATTTAGCACCTTCGATTACTTTCGTGAAGCTGCCCTTAGCCCACGTAGAGAACTTGCCAGAAAACGCAGAAGCCACCATGGACGTACCACACCACATAGTCCCATACCTTAAGAAAGCCCACGATGGTCTCCAACAACCTTTGTCTCATTTTTTAGAAACTTCGGCTCCTGATTGGATTATTCACGACTTTGCCCCTCACTGGTTACCACCAATCGCTACAAAGCTAGGCATCTCCAGGGCATTCTTCAGTATTTTCAGCGCATCATCGTTGTGTTTCTTTAGACCTTGTCCAAGGTCGCACGATCCAAGTACAAGGACGGAGCCCGAGCATTTCACTGTCCCTCCCAAGTGGGTCCCGTTTCCAACCAAAATAGCGTATCGGTTGTTTGAGGCGAAGAAAATATTTGACAACCATAAAGATAACAATGCTTCTGGTGTTTCAGATCTGTTTCGTGTCGAGATGGTGCTCCCAGGCATCGAGGCCTGGGCTGTTAAAACCTGCGTGGAGGTGGAAGGTGAGTGGTTGAAGCTCCTTGGAGAGCTTTATGATGATATACCTGTAATTCCAGTGGGCTTATTGCCACCCTCGGCGCAAGAAAGCGGAGACAACAACAAAGACAGCACGTGGGATACCATTGGTGAGTGGTTAGAGAAGCAAGAGAAAGGATCAGTGGTTTATATAGCACTCGGAAGTGAAACTCAACCAACTCAACAAGACTTCACAGAGTTGGCTCTTGGTGTTGAGCAATCGGGGTTGCCCTTCTTTTGGGCTCTAAGAAAGAGAAGCAGCTCCGTCGGTGGGGATTCAGTTGAGCTACCGGAAGGATTCGTGGAGCGAACCCAAGGTCATGGGATTGTTTGGACGGATTGGGCGCCTCAGCTGAGGATATTAGCTCACGAATCGGTTGGGGGTTTCTTGACTCACTGTGGTTGGAGTTCGGTGACAGAGGCATTACAATTTGGACGCGCACTCATTATGCTACCCTTCTTGACCGACACAGGATTGATAGCAAGGTTTTTGGAAGACAAGGAGGCAGGAGTTGAGGTGCCCAGAAATGAAGAAGACGGCTCGTTTACAAGGGAGTCGGTGGCCGAAACGTTGAGGTTGGTGGTAAACGATGTGGAGGGAAAGATTTATCGAGACAACGCCAAGGAAATGGCCACCATATTCGGAGACATGGACCTCCAGTCCACATACATGGACAAATTTGTTGAGTTTCTTGAGAACCACAGGCATGTCAACAAGGGTACGTTGAGTTAATCTTTTGTAAAAACTGTGAAAAAAATAAAATAAAAGCGAAAAGACTAAGCAAAATGTCCTCGCCAAAATGTATGTAAAAACTAATCGGCAGTAATTTATTAGCATGAATTTGCCTCGTTTCCTATACCTAAATAATGTTTTTTTTTTTCCTCTCAATAATTGACAAATTACTGCTGTTTTTTATTTTAATACAGATGTCTCCAAGTGGTAGCTATCCACATTAATGTTTTTTATTTTCAATAATTTATTAGCATGAAAGGAAGTGTTGTAATTAATATAGAGTAGTGATTTATATAATACTGTGCACACCAGTGTTATATATATATATAATATTTATATATATATATATATATATATATATATATATATATATATTATTGTTTAAATAATATTTTAATTATATTTTATAATTAAATAACACTGGCATGCATACTGTTCATGCACGCTAGTGTTATATAAATCACGCACTACTCATTAATATATATGTTTACAAAGGTTTCACTTAAAAAGACTCAATTTGAGACAAGATCTTCTCAATTTCATTTGAACTGGATACTATTTGGACGAGTATTTTTATTTTTTCATTTTTTGAAGGAACAAAAATACCCATCCAATATAAATTTTTTTAATAATTAGTCAATGCCAATTCATTAAACCTTCAAATTAAATAGTACATAGCAGTCATCATATGCATGTGCAAACCTATATATTGAAGTTTTGAACTATTTCCGTAACCCTAATTAAAGAAAGACTTAAATTAGCAAATATTTATAAATTATGGCAAGCTGTAGTTAAAATTAAGGATGGGTAAATTACAAGTTTTGTTGGTATATGGTTATGAAATAGTATATAAAGGATACCAAAAATCAGTGAAATCACTCATATATATTTTACTCAGCGAGACGCTGACATCCACTTATGTTAAATAATGTGGAATATGATTGATTATACGATGATATGATATTTGTTCCCCAACCAACCGTCCACTTTTGACAAAATAATTATAGGTGTCCAACATAAACATTATGGTACACAAAATAACGCATGTCGGTCCCACGCCAAATATATATATATTTCACACATGCATCCAGCACAGATTCGCTCCAAGCCTCCAACTAATCCCCATGCGCCGGTGCATGGCCCACATGCTCCATCCAGATGCCTCTCCACCGCCGCAGCTGCTGTCTTGCAGTGGCGGAGCCACGTTGGTCTTTGGGGGTGCCACGGCACCCCCAAAGATTTAAAAAAAAATATTCTTTTTTCCTACCCATGTAACTCACGGCACCCCCAACGACACACTGCACTGTGTAGTAGTAGTCCTAGTGGGAGTTTCATGTTTGATTGTTCATTTGTTTGAACTTTGAAGGCTTAGTCTTGAGATGGGAAGAGAAGAGGTGAGTCTGGCGAGGAGTGAGGAGGTGAGGAGTGAGGAGTATTATATCGTGAAAGGTGGAAAATTGGAAATAGAAGATAAGAAATGAGTGGTTAAAAGATAAGAATGAAATTTTTTTAAGGAAAAAAAAAAAAAAAAAACTGCAAGGAGTAGGCTGTAGGCTTGCACGAGTTTATTTTTTATTTTATTTTTTTCTGAGAAGTAGGCTTGAGCGTGAGTTGAAGACTGAAGTTTAAGGAAGAAAAAAATCATAATAATAAAAGAAATAATTGGAGACAGTAGAAGGGTGAGTTTTACGGTAGAAAAAAAATATATTAAAGAGAATAGGTGAGGAGAACTAAGACAAAAAGACGAAGATAGGCGTTAGTGGAATTTGAAGGAAGAAAAATAAATAAATGATGAGAGTAAATGTAAGCATTAAATTCTAGAAGGAATGAAGTGGAATTTTAAGGAAGAAAAAAATTTTAAAAAAAATAGAGGAGTAGGTGTGAGGATGTGAATTGTTTTTTTTTTTTTTTTTTTTGTGAGAAAGTTTAGAATACAATTTAAACTAAAATAGAAGTACTAAAATTAATTAGTGTGGGAGGAAGTTTATAAGACAATTTAGAAGATAACTTTTTTTTTTTTTGGTTCAATTATTTCTTTTTCTAATTCATTATTTGTTTTTATTGGTTTACAGCATTCGGCTAGACCTTATTGTGTTTGGTTCGTTTTCAAGAAATCCCTTAAGATACCTCTGATTCACTATTAATTGCGCTCAAGTTTATTTCGTAATTAATAAGTAGTTTGTATTATTATGTCTTTGCGATAGGTAGATAATATTTTGAATGGTTACTTTGTTTGTTGAAGCTATTGTTTAGCTTTTTGTTGTTGTTGCTCAATCATGTCTATAGCAAGCTAAACACTTCTGTATTGGGAATGAAAGTTTTTTTTTTTTTTTTTTCTTCATATAGTGCCAACACGTTACATTTCTAATATATCAATTTGAATACGAATTTTTATAGATATTTTGTTGTAATGCATATATTGTGTGAATTACCAAATTTTTATGGTGTAGAAAATTCTTAGGACGCAAAAAAAATTTTAGCGGCACCCCCAATATAAGTTGTTTGGATCCGCCACTACTGTCTTGGGATTTTTTGTGGCGTTTGTGTTTGTGTTTTTTGGTTACTTTTTCTGTACTATCTGTTGTGTTGCTTGGGTTTTGCGGGATATGGTTTCCCTGTGTTTTTGTGGCTTGATTTTGTAAAGAAGGCATGTGCCTCCGATTTTAGTTCTTCCCCTACAATAACGACTTCTAATTTGTATTTTGACAGTGGCTTTTCCACTTCTCCTGCCTTCCGGTAGTTGTTAATGTTATTTCCGTACGTCCCCAAGAGGTAGCTCAATTAGCTGGGACCACACTTAATGAAGTGGAGGTCACTAGTTCAAATCTCCCTCCCCCCTCTTGTGCGGACATGTCAAAAAAAAAAAAAAAAAAGTTATTTCCGTACAAGGGCTCAGATCATAGGTTTAATGGACCTTTTGAGGTTCCTTCACCTTTAAAATTGTAAAAGAACCTTTTGAAGTTTGTGACCCTATATGAAGCAATTTTGCCTCACTAATCGCTTTAAGCGGCCCTTCAAAAAGAATAGTGTCATTTGTTTAGCTAATTTTATACTTTTTAAAATTGTACTTCTGCACTGTTATTTTGGTTTAGAGTATGTTATTGGAAGCTCACCACTTTTTTAGTATTTTGATTAATTATAACATTTTCTTAATTTGATTAAAAAAAAAAAAGTTACTAAATACTAACCCCACACCTTTCACGGTCCAAAGTGGCAAGTACACCGGAACTTTAAGCCCAATATCAGTGACACATTTCTCAGCCCACGTAGAATCCACGCCCCACAGCCTGAAACAATTCCGGCGATCGATGCTTCAATTATACAATCTAGGGGTTTTGAATTTGACCGAAACGGCGGACGATTAACGAAGTCCTGTTTGTGTAATGTGTACATGAATGGGGACCAAATAATAACCCTCTCAAATTATTATTTTAATGAATTTTTTCTTTAAATTATCAATTGCGACAATTTTTTCTCTAAACTACCAAAATAATAACAATGTACCCCCCAATAGTAACTAAATGACAAAATTACTCCTATAACATTTTTAATCATACGAAAGTACTCCTAAAAATTTGAAAGAGCATTAAATATATTTAAAATTAAAAATTAAATATATTTAACATAAAATAAAAAATAAAAAATAAAAACAGGTCGAACCACCCCATGGGTGGCAGGGGGCAGCAAATCTACCCCCTAGCCTTATGTTACTGGGGTGGCCAGCCACCCCTTACAGCCACCCCCAAGAGTCTTATGGGGTAGCCTGATCAGCCACCCCAGTAACATGAGGCTCGAACTGCCCCCTGCTAGTCTGCCACCCATGGGGTGGTTCTTTTTTCAATTTTTTATTTTATTTTTTATTTTTAATATATTTAATTCTTTTTTATTTTTCATAAATTGAAATAAATAATTAAATATTTTTTAATATTTTTGTTTTTATTTTAGTAAGGCTAATTTCATCAATTTATGAGTCTCGAGGGTACATTGTTATTGTATTGGTAGTTTGGGGAGAAATTGTCGCAATTGGTAGTTTAGAAATGAGATTGTCATTAGAGTGGTAGTTTGAGAGGGGTTAAGAGGACTTTACCCTAATAATAATAATAATAATAAATCCGTTTAACTAAAATGAAATGTATAAGATTTTTATTATTATTATTATTATTTTTTTTATAGATAGAAATGTATAAGATTTAAGTCAAGTGAAGGTGAGTTTAACAAATAAAAGTAGCTTTCAGTATGATTAATAAGGAACATTCTCCCCTTCTACATTTTGGATAGGAAAATGATTTATTTCTTTCTCTTATCATTCCCCCGTCCTTTCACTTTTCAAAATAATAATTCAATCTGTAGGGTCTATATATATATATATATATATATATATATGCGGAACTCACATAAACTCCTTAAATCTAATGATGATTTTAAAAAATAAAGAGAACAATTTTAATTAGGTCGTGATGTAAACTTAATGTTTTGTGCCCTCCAATAAGAAACAAATACCTCAACTCGAAACACTAAAAAATAATATAACCCTTTACACCATATAATTTTATCATACATATACTAAAAATATCATCTCAAACTTTAGATTGCGACAATGTCCTCCAATACTACTAAAAATGGTCAATATCCCATAACGACAAAAATACATTAATAAAAAAAAAAAATTTCAAAAAATGAACTAAAAAAAAAAAAAAAAAAATCATCGCAGCTTGTGGCCGGTAAAGCACTCTAGATGTGTGTCAAAACTTTGGGAGGATTCAAACATCAGAAAATGCTCACGAAATGTAAGTAGTGGCTAAGTGATTCTCTTCGTCGCTATAGTTTTATATAAGAGCATCTCAAGAAGAATAGGCAAATCTTTTATAATAGTCATATTTAACTATTATTAGCATTTTTTTCTCTCTAGCATAATGGTAATTTTATAGTTTTTTCTTCTAGTATGAATATATAGTAAATAGGTTGTTAGCCTATTTACTATTCACACTATAAACTTTGTTTATTATTATTATTCTCTCAATTTCTTTCTTTTATTCTCTTTCCTACTCTTTGTTTCACACCCTCTCCCACATAAAATAATATTTAAAGAAAATAAAGAGTAACTAAAATAGATAATCTATTAGAGTTTATATAAAAAAATGAGTAACTAAATTAAAAATTTATACTTTTTTTACATTGTCAAGATGTAAAATTTTAGAATAATTAATATTGTCAGCGGTTTCTGAATAATCGTCAACTTTTCCCCAGTTTTCTTCATAGCAATGAGTAAAATTTGTGAGACCAAGGAAAAAAATTCAAGAAACAACTCAGGCCACAAAACCAGGGGAGCAAAGCAACAAAACAACCAAACCCAGAGTCAAAAAGAGACAAGAACGGAAATGCCCACAAGAAATGTCCTGTAAGGCTGTAACCGGCCGCCAGATTTTGAATATCATAACTATTCTCGTTCAATTTTTAAATCAATTATGAATTTGTAATCCTCATATTAGAATCTAATGGTTAATTTTTTATTTTTTATTTTTTGAAAAAATTCATATATCTCTCCTCAAATTTTTAATTGAGACAATATTTATTTCAAACTATTAAAAAATTGACGATTAAAAATTTTGAGAGATAATCTACGTTTTAAAACCAAATCGTAATTTTGGAGTGTTTAGAATTGCGATTTTAAAAACGCAAATTTAAAAATCGTGAAAAAATTCTGTATGATTTTAACATGTTTTATCAACTGTCTGTACTATTTTAAAAGGTGACAATTTCAAAAATATAATTTTTAAAATCGTACTTATTGAACGAATTCTAAGAAAAATATGTGAAATTTTTTTAAAAAGGGAAAGAAAAAAAAAGAAAAAAGAGAGAGAAATAGGAGAAAGAGTTTTTGCAACTCCCGTCATTGAAGGGTTCGTGGGATGTGATGTCATGGGAATGTTCACTTTACGTATAATATCACACTGAGCCGACCACTGATCATTCTTATATATATTTCCACAGTCGCTTTTGCAAAAGCCGTAAGCCAGTGTCCAAGCTTTTCCCCCTATATATATATATGAGCCTCATAGAAGAGAAGATCATCATAAACTCTAAAAGCCACCACCATGAACGCTATGTCTGAGCCTCAGAAGCTACACATAGCCATGTTCCCATGGCTGGCCTTCGGTCACATGATCCCGTTTTTAGAGCTCGCCAAGCTCATAGCCAAAAAAGGTCACCGTATTTCATTCATATCAACCCCAAGAAACATTGAACGCCTCCCAAAAATCCCACCAGATTTAGCACTTTCGATTACCTTCGTGAAGCTTCCCTTACCCCACGTAGAGAACCTGCCAGAAAATGCAGAAGCCACCATGGACGTACCATACCACATAATCCCCTACCTTAAGAAAGCCCACGATGGCCTCCAACAACCTTTGTCTCGTTTTTTAGAAACCTCAGCTCCCGATTGGATTATTCACGACTTTGCCCCTTACTGGCTACCTCCAATCGCTACAAAGCTAGGCATCTCCCGGACATTCTTTAGTATTTTCAACGCATCAACATGGTGTTTCCTTAAGCCACCAGGGTCGAGGACGGACGCGCAAGATGCAAGTACAAGGACGGAGCCCGAGCATTTCACTGTCCCTCCCAAGTGGGTCCCTTTTCCAACCAAAATAGCGTATCGGTTGTTTGAGGCGAAGAAAATCTTTGACAACATTGAAGACGATGCTTCCGGTGTTTCAGACTGGTTTCGTGCCGAGATGGCGATCTCAGGCACTGAGGCATTGGTTGTTAAAACCAGCACGGAGGTGGAAGGTGAGTGGTTGAAGCTCCTTGCAGAGCTTTATGATATACCTGTAATTCCGGTGGGCTTATTGCTACCCTCGACGCCGCAAGAAAGCGGAGACCTCAACAAAGATAGCACATGGGGTACGATTGGTAAGTGGTTAGACAAGCAGGAGAAAGGATCAGTGGTTTATATAGCACTCGGGAGTGAAATTCAACCAAGTCAACAGGATTTCACAGAGCTGGCTCTTGGACTTGAGCAATCGGGGTTGCCTTTCTTTTGGGCTCAAAGAAAGCGGATTGAGCTACCGGAAGGATTCGAGGAGCGAACGAGAGGTCGTGGGGTTGTTTGGACGGGTTGGGTGCCTCAGTTAAGGCTATTGGCTCACCAGTCGGTTGGGGGTTTCTTGACTCACTGTGGTTGGGGTTCAGTGACGGAGGCATTTCAATTTGGACGCGCACTTATTCTTTTGCCCTTCTTGACGGACCAAGGATTGAATGCTCGGTTTTTGGAAGAGATGCAGGCAGGAGTTGAGGTTCCCAGAAATGAGTACGACGGGTCGTTTAGCAGTGACTCGGTGGCCCAAACGCTGAGGTTGGTGATGAAGGATGAGGAGGGGAAGATTTATCACGACAAAGCTAAGGAAATGACCACCATAATCGGAGACAAGGACCTCCAGTCCAATTACATAGACAAATTTGTTGATTTTCTTGGGAGCCACAGGCATGTGATCACCAATGACACCAAGGGTACTTGAGCTAATCTTTTCTACAAACTATGAAAGATAAGCGAAAAGATTAAGCAAAATGTCCTCGACTCCTTAATTGACAAAAGCTATATATGTAATTTAAGTTAGCATGAATTTGCCTCTTTGCTTTTACATAAATGTTTTATTACAAAATGGTACTGTTTGACCTCAATAAATGCCTCCATGTGCTAGCAATCATAGTCAATGGTTGTATATAGACTTTCATATGATCCTCAATATTTTCTTTAATTGAAGTGCTCAATTGCAATCTAGAAAATGGGGGCAACGGGACCCACATACTTCAAAATAGGCTGGTTACGTACTTAATACTGTTTCAGACAGGTTGGATTTGGAAGCATATATATATATATATATATATATATATATATATATGTGGTGAATATAGTGTTTTTGTTTATCTACTATTAAAATGTATTACATTTATTATTATTATTATTATTATTATTATTATAAGATGTTTTGTATATATACAATTGCATGGACACTCGAAGTTGGCTTCTTCAACTTCAAGCCAAGACAATAAGCATCATCAATGACGTTTGTGTAAAGAGTTTAAGAAGCTCTGTTTTGGTTAACTTCAACCAAAACGGTAATTTCACCACACACACACACACACACATATATATATATATATATATATATATATATTACATTTATTATTATTATTATTATTATTATTATAAGATGTTTTGTATATATACAATTGCATGGACACTCGAAGTTGGCTTCTTCAACTTCAAGCCAAGACAATAAGCATCATCAATGACGTTTGTGTAAAGAGTTTAAGAAGCTCTGTTTTGGTTAACTTCAACCAAAACGGTAATTTCACCACACAAAAACACTATATTCAAAAATAATAATAATAAAAAAAACACTATATTTCATAAATACTATATTATAAGTAACGTACTCAACAAGGATTCAGAGAATCCATGCCAATTCTAATCGGTTGTGACTTGTGCGGTTTAGAACCAAGCGCCAACAGCATGCAGGATTGTCGCGTGGTGCATGTGGCCACCTCGGGTCACGTCTACACTCTCTCTCTCTCTCTCTCTCTCTCTCTCTATATATATATTAGTCTTTTAACTATTTACAATTAGTTCTTTGTGGTATCAAAATTAATTCAAAAGTTATTGAGGTATGTTAAAAAAATAATTTAGTCCTTACAATCAAATTTCATTCACTAATTTAACAGATTTCGTTAGTGTGACACTAATTTAAATAGGACAAGTATCACAATTTTATTGGTTCTAACGTTTCACGCTATCAGAATCTGTTTAGGTAGTGAGCGAAAGTTGACTGTAAGGACTAAATTCTTTTTTTACACACCTAAAAGAGACCTTTTTTTTGGCATGCACCTAAGGAACCTTTGAGTTCATTTTAATACCACAAAGAGTTAAATGCAAATCAGGTAAATCACATGGACTAATTTTACATTTTTCCTTATATAATTTGAATGACAAATTTCTTCCAAACTAGTTATGAGAAAATTTTCTTTCGAGAAATACTAAAATCTAATAAAAATTCTACATTTTGCCCATAAAAGTTCACATGGCAAGATGTCACATCATTTTTTTTTTAATGGAGGAAAAAAGACAAAACAAAAAGAAGATAATAAGACATCTTGTCACATTGACTTTTATGGGCAAAATATAGAGTTTTTATTAGATTCTAACATATTTCTTTTCTTTAACCTAGTCTAATAAGTGCTAAGTGACATCTTTTACATATTTTTTTTAATATTTTAACAGTCATTTATTGTCATTCTACTAATTTAAGACTTTAAGCATTAATTTTTTAAAAACTAAAAAATATTGAATGATACTTGCCACTTATTAGAGTAGGTGGAATAAAATTTCCTCGAATGAAGTATTGTAATATATTTCTAAAGATTTCACTTGGAGACTCGGACTCCATTGGGTGATTATCTCTTTAATAATTTAGTCGATGTGGATTAATCATTGCATAAGTTTACAACTTTTTAACTTCCACCTCCAGAATAGTTCACAGTCATCCCATGTGCGCACATAATTAAATTATGCCAAGAGGTAATTAAAAGATGGGTAAATTACAACTTTCCTTATTGGTATATATGGTTAGGAAAAAGTACTGTTAAACACTCTATAAAAGGATATAAATCACTCATCTTTTACTTGGATGAGACACCGATTTGTGGCATTTTGAACTTCGGCATATATACCATTTGCAACTGAGGAACGTACGGTTGTCATTTGCATTTTTTAAAACATAATCCAACTTAGCATGCAAATCACTCAATCGAGCATCTACTCGATCGGCTATTTCTGATTCATGCTAATCTACGCACCTTCTCTTAGAAGACTTCTCGATCTCGTGTTCTTTTTTATGGAGTGTTTTTCTCATGCATTAATGTTTAGGGGAATATATACTTTCACTTTATTATAATAATATTTATCCTCTTTTGTGTTATCTTCAAATAATTAGGCTTTACTTCCTACTCTTTCTTTCATCATTTCCCGACGCTAATGCAATAATTATCAAAAATAAAGGAACACTTTATCCAACAATATCACAAATTCAAATAAATAGATTTAATCTTTTCACCCCTAATGAGTCAATGTCTAATCACTTGGAGACTGATGTCCTAAACCCATTATTCAAGTTGAAAAATCCACAACAAGAGCTGGGCCGAAAACATTGCTACTAAATTACTAATCCGACACCTTTCACGGTCCAAAATAAATGAAACTTTAAGCCCAATTAATATCATTTACACATTACTCAGCCCACGTTGAATCCACTCCTCCACAGCCTGAAACAATTCCGGCAATGCGTCAATCATTCAAGCTTGTAAAAAACAGCCCAAACCAAACCATGCATGCTGCTAAAGCCTTCTTCGCAACCAGAAGCAAACTCCCGCACAGTGGATGAACAAAGACGTTTGTTTGGAATTGTGTTTGAGAAATATAACTTTCAACTTACAAAGTGGTTTTTTGGCAAAAGCTTCATTTTTAAGATTTTATCAAAAGTGTGTTTTTGTCATTTTTTGAGTAAAAAAGTCAAAAAAAATTACTATTTTTGCAATGTTTTATCAAACAAGTAAACTTTTGCTTGCACAGCTTTTTAAGTACTAAAAGTACTTTTTAAATTCTCTAACGCAATTTCAAAAAAGCCTTAAGACATCTTATGTTACTATCCCTATATTTCATATGCCTTATGGGTTATGGGTTAAGTCTAATCTTATCATGTGTATATAAGTTTTTTGGCATTTTTTTTCTTGCAAAATGGTTTTTAAGAGGGAATTTTATCTAATATTAATTTGTATTATTTGGTATCAAAGCCAAACACTACTTCACAAATTCGAATCACAAAAGAAGTGACCTATATGAGCTGAATTAAAATATTGAAAGTGGAGCCGACGAAAGAAAAATAACTATCATCGGGTTAATGTCAATAGAATGGGCTGTCGTGAATGTCAAATACAGAAGCGTGGTGCATAATATGTTAAAATTTTTGTATCCCATATAAGTTAAGTCTAATCTTAACCATGTATATATAAAATATAAATATAAGCTCTTAAACACATTCGCCTTACAACGTTTAGAAATCACGCAATCCCAATGTATTATAAGGCTAGCTCTTATAATTAACCTAAATTGTAAGGAGCCAGCCAATCAGACAACTAGGGTGGAGACGTACAACAAAAAAGAAAAGTCTAACATCATAGTCTAATTACGTATAAATAATTATCTCCTTAAACCTTCTTCTTGCTTCGACGGGTTTGAAAAATTCTCCATTTTTAATTTGTTCTTTGTTTAGATGGTCAAATGGTTAGAAAATTAAGTTGTTGAAGGTAATATTAAATATTCGTACCGGCCGGCGGGTCTCAGTCTCACATTTCTTGTTCCTCACTCCTTGTGTATGGTATAAATAAGAAGCATCGTTCATCATCTTTCCCACCACAAGCTTTCCTGGTTCATCACAAGTTTTTTCAAATTAAAGAATGTCAAAAGCATCAGCAGCAGAAGAGCAAACAGTGAACGTTTATGGATGGGCAGCAAAAGATTCATCAGGAATTCTCTCCCCCTTTCACTTCTCTAGGAGGTACTTGTTCATTTCTATCTTCTTCAATTTTCAAATAAAAGTTAATAAATTCAAAAGATTATATATATAATTGCTTTGCTTTTATATACATAGGGTTAACGGCGATAACGACATTACCATCAAGATACTGTACTGTGGGATTTGCCATACAGACCTTGTCTTCGTTAAAGATGGATCACTAATGCCGACCAACTATCCGTTTGTTCCCGGGTAATCTTAATTAATGTGTCTATATATAATATGAAACTGTTTGACATTCATGGTAACAACATTATGGAACCTAGCTAGCTAGCTCCTCTAAGTTTAATCTATGAAAAATGCCTCTTTCACAATTTTTCACACATGTCGCCACCTGATTGGAGGGTATTAAATGCTTACAACTTTTGCCTCTAGTCACAGGTTTACTTCTTAAGTAACTATAATTTTCATAGACATTAACATGAGTTAATAATTTATTTTCATCAATAAGATTTCAACATAGCGACAATTATTTGGTACTGAGAAATATTATGTATTTAATTACTCACATTTTATTGGGCTGATGTGGCAATACCTATGATCAATATTGTCTCTCCCAAAGTCCAAACTGCTACCAATTGTATCAATGTTCCATCTAAGGCCAGCTAAAAGACAAAAATGACCTTAAAAAAATTTCAATAAGATAAAAATGTCCTTATAAATTAAAAAAATAAATAAAAACAAAAACAAATTTAAAAATTTTAATTTAATTTTTTTTTTTTAAAAAAAAAAAGAATATTCTTATAATTTGGGTTTTTCTTTTTTTCGTTTTTTTTTTTTATATTTATTTTTTAAATTAAAAATTAAAAAAAATTTGGAAAAAATTAAAAAATCATTATTTTTGTAGGCACGAGATTGTGGGTGAAGTGACAAATGTTGGTTGCAATGTCACAAAGTTCAAAATCGGAGATAGAGCCGGCGTGGGAGCCATGGTGGGCTCATGCGGTTCATGCAACAATTGCAAGCAGGATTTAGAAAATTATTGCCCCAAAATGTTATGGACCTCCGTCGGAGAGTACTACGATGGCCTGAGAAACTTTGGTGGATTTTCTGATAAGCTAGTCGTAGACCACCATTTTGCGGTCCTTGTCCCAAATAATCTGCCATTAGCCGCTTCTGCCCCGCTACTTTGTGCCGGAATTTCAGTGTACAGCCCCATGATGCACTATGGACTCTCCAACGCCGGCCAGCATTTGGGTGTCGTAGGCCTCGGTGGCCTCGGCCATCTGGCTGTCAAGTTTGCCAAAGCTCTAGGAATGAAGGTCACCGTAATAAGCACCTCTCCAGGCAAGCAGAAGGAAGCAGTAGAACAACTTGGCGTTGATGATTTTTTGCTTAGCCATGACCAGGACAAATTGCAGGTAACCAAATGCAAATTGCCTTTATTTTGAATTAACAATATGTTTAAATATCAATTAAATAATTAAATTAACCATTTTCTTATTGGCAAAATAAGTGATAATTTTTTTTTTTTTATAACAAAGAATGTCTTCAATTTATTTGCTATCTATTAGGCTGCCATGGGCACAATGGACGGTATACTCGACACAGTTTCAGCACCTCACTCACTCCTGCCATTGATTGAATTGTTGAAGACGGACGGAAAATTGATCTTGGTTGGTGCTCCAATTAAGGCTCCTGAGCTACCACATATTCCTTTAATGTTGGGTAATTAATTAAGTTCTCTTTTTAATTTCTTTTTAGGAAAAATTTCACTTTAGATTCATGAGCACAGAAGATCTCATAAAGTTCAAAAACTTTTAATTTAAACTCCTTGACTTTCAATTGCAGTCAATTTAAACCTCTCTGTTAGTTTTTAAACGTTAAAAGTGATACAATAACCATTATACCTCTAACTTGTTTATAAAATTTCAAATTTATCCTTAATTTCAAATTAAAAATAAAAATTCACAAGGTGACCCACGGTTGGGCCCACCTCGTGACCCTTTTTTCAATTTTTTCAAAAAAAAATTAAAAGAAAATCGAAAGGTAATTTTATATTTTTAAGAGTTTTAACAGCAAAAATTGACGGAGTAGGTAAATTGCATCAAATTGAAAGTTTGAGGAGTGAAATTTAGAGTTTTAAAATTTATGGGAGGTTTCTCAAAACGTGTGGTTGTTCAGTAATTTTTTATGCAGTTTTTCCTCTTTTTTATTTCTAATTCTATTTCTAAGAATAAACATTAATTAATTGTACGTACATGATTTAAAAGGGAGGAAGATTGTTGGTGGTAGCGCAGTCGGGGGAATGAAAGAGACCCAAGAGATGATGGATTTTGCAGGAAAGCACAATGTAACGGCAGATGTGGAAGTCATTGCAATGGAACATATAAACACTGCTTTTGAACGACTTGCCAAGGGTGATGTTAAGTACCGTTTTGTCATTGACGTGGCCAACATGTTAATCTAGACCTCAAATAAATTTTAGGCTCCGTTTGTTTACGATCCACGGAAAACATGTTTGTTTTCGTTATATATGTTTGAAAATTCATTTTTAGCTTTCTAACAATAATGTATTGGGTTCATTTCACCAAACTTTGTAGACCGCCTTTTTTTTCTTTATGGTTGTAATGTGATATAAAGGTTAATTTTGAATTTTTCATGAGTACTTTTGTATTTTGATTTATTTGTTAATATTTTTACTCTTTTAGTTTTGAAAAATATTATCTTAAAAAGCATTGTCATACCAACTCAACGTAATTTTTTTTTTCGTCTCCACAAGTACTATTACATTTTCTGTGTTTGCTTAAATTAAAAATAAATAAATAAATAAAAGGTGGCATGTTACCGAGTAGCTAAAAGAATTTCCTTCACAAAAATGCTTCTTCCCTAATTTTATGAGACCCAAAAAAATAAAAAATAATAAACATAAATAATAGCATTTTTTTTTTTAAAAAAAAAAATGGTAAGAAATTTTTATCCAAAATATATTTATATATTACGAAATTAATCTTTGTGGACCAAGTAGAATTCTCCAAAGTGAAACCTTGGCATTCGTGTCAAAAACGTAAATGATAGTGACGAGAGAGCGACTTAACAAGGTATTAACATGCGAAATGACGAGAGCACCCTCGGGATAAGCTCCACTGTTCCAGTGGGGTTACAGAACAGAGAAGCAGAGAGCACGCCCAGCCGTACTCTCTGAGGTGGTTTTTATCGAGATCGGAGTTAGGGAGAGATGCGGTACGGTGCAGACAGTAGCAGAAGCAGAGGGAGGGAGAGCGCTTCAGCGAAACAAGAAGAAATCATCCGTTAGTTTTTTGTTATTTTGTAATTATTTTCACAATCAGTCCATCTGATGTTTCGGATCAGACGTGATAGCGATTGTTCATTCGACGACTTCTATCTGTTGCCAAAATAAATGCGGCGATAATGAGACAAATAATACATGAACGCCTCTTAAGGAAATACCCTTTTTAACTCTTTAACTTGTACGACAACAAAAAAAAACCCCTCCCTCTTGTCGTTGTTAAAATAAAAACAAAAAAACAGATTCATTTTTTTAAAAAAAATACCATATATGTGAAAGCCATAGGGATTGAGATTCTATGCCATAACTTTAACCAAAAGTACTTAATTTTTTTTCATTTGAGTTTGCATTTTGGGGTGGTCGAACCACCCTTAAAGGCCACGGAATGACTTCAGTCACTCTAAATCGACCATTGGGGGTGGTTCGGCCACCCCAAGACTAACAATGTAAATTTTTTTTTATTTTTTTTTTATTCGACTCTTAGAGCCACCCCAAACCGACCGGTCTAGATGGCTGGCCACCCTGGTGGTTAAAAGTGGGATGGTCGACCACCTCAATGGGGTGGCCTGGCCACCCCTATGCCTTTTATTATTTTTATTTTCAATTTTTGTTAAACTTTAAATAATAATTTTTTTTATTATAAGGACTGATGTTCAATTTGTGGCCCTTAAATTTCTTATAATAAATTTTGGCCATTAACTAGATACCTTCCAATCCAAAAGGGACTAAAAATGATCCTTTTCCATAGGGATGGAGATTATGTGCAATAACTTTAACCAAAATTACTTATTTTAACCATTCAAAAAAATAAGTTGTTTTAAATGAAATTATCTAAATTATGCTATTCTCAACCGGATATCTTTTAATAGTTGGAATATAATTTTTTTATTATTATTATTATTATTTAGTCATATTTCCAGGCCGGGACATGAATTTCCGCTATGTAGGCCTGGCAGAAGGTTGCACGTAGCTGCAGCCTACATTGTCGGCCCACTGCAGCCTCAATAGTACAAGGCAAGGCCTGCCGCACTATACAGCAGAGTGGAAGTAGTATTTTAGCAATGCTATACATGAGTAATTTTAGAAAGAAAGTTTATGTAATTTTTATCATTAGATTAATATTTAATAATTATATATTTTAAATTCAATAGTAATGTTAAAATATATTACGGACCTCAGCGGGCGAACTACATGGGAGCTTGGGGGTTTCAGCCCCCATGTTTTTCTAAAAATTTTAAAAAATACTCTTATAATTTTTTTAAATTAGAAATTTACCCTCCAAATTTTTTAATATTTTATTTTTGACCTCCCAAACTCAAAATACTAGTTCCGCCCCTGATGGATCTACTTTGATGGTTCAAACCATGATATAAATGCTACTTATTTGTATAATAGAAATGCTATATATGCACAACACTTTTTTTTAATCTTATTATGCTGATGGGGCAAGTTATATAACTATTAAACAATTAATGTATGCCGGGTAGAGTTTTAGGTATGGATTAAATTCTACATAGATTAATGGGAGAATCAAGGGCACCCTAAGGACCTTAATTAACATATAAGTCTCAAAACTAGGAAAATTGATGTCCCAAAATTGAAAATTCCTATGACATTTGAGAAGATTCTTGAAATTTTTGACTAATTGGCATCATTATTACCATTATATAATAATAATAATAATAATAATAAGCAAAAATGAAAAATGAAGTGGTTAGGTTGAGATGGAGAGGCCCGTGAGATGTAACGTTTGGTAAGTGGAAGAAACAATATTATTGGTGTTATGTATGTATGGGCTTCGTTTTTGGTTTGCTCTCACGGGAATCCGGCCAACCTCTCACGTGTTCCTCTCTCTCTCTCTCTCTCTCAAGTTCTGGACATAGCTGTTGAGCGCAGAACTAGTAATTTTACGGCGCTCCACGTTTCCCCCACCACCACACAATGGGTTCCTTAAACGTTTTTGGTCGGTAGTGCCTTGTCTGGGTGGGAGTTCTTATGTTGGCCACATTTTCATGGCTATCTCTTTCAAAATGTTGTCTTTACAAAAAAAAAAAAAAAAAAAATTCATAATAATTGATGGACAACGTAAGTACGTCGCAGAAATGTCAAAATTAATGATACTACGACGCCGCTTTTGCTTCGAGTACTGGCATTGTTTGAATCAACCCGTACGTGCTTCTCATGCTCTAATTAAGACTAGATAATAATTTACGGGTTCAAGACTTTACTTAAATCATATTTAATTAATGCTTTAAGTATATATACATTTAAAAATTAAAATAAATAAATAAATAAATAGACCTTTTATTTTTTTAACAATTTTCTCAAGTAGCGTAAAACTAGCAATATTTCAGGTGCCATGATCGAAGAATTCTTTCTACAAGTTTCAAGAGTATAAAAAAGATTATTTACAATATTGCTGAAATGTCCAAAAAGTAAGAACTTTACATAATGGATCAAGTATATATATATATATATATAAGAGCTTTATGGCTTCAATTCGTAATAGGTGGTACTGCGCGCAGGAAAGTAGATATTTCTCCAGTAGTCTTGCCACATTCAATAGCAGAAAAAATGGGCTCAAACAAAATCTCGTTTCCTGTCTCTCACACAGTAAAACTAGATTTGCCATGGTTCCCATAAAGTAAATGTTTTTTTTAATGAGCCAACCTACAAGAAGACAAACAAACACTGGATCGATGATCGGGACCGTTAAAACATGTTAAGTTCAACTGATGGGAAAGAGTATATATCTTCATCACAGATGTACTTTCCTTCTGCATGCATGCCTGACTCATGTTAACGGTGTAGATCGAGGATTAAAACGTTGGGGGGAGCCCCCGGCAAGTCATTAAGGCTCATTAATGGAGTAAAGCTTTCTTCCCCGTACTGCTTATATAAATTTGGCTACTCAGAACGCATAATCTGAGCTACAATATTATCAGTAGTCGACCACCTTCTTTTTGTTGCTGCACTGCCCAAATCAGCGGCGTGTTTGGCTATGAATTACTGTGTCTCTGTGCTTAATTAATTATGTGTGGTTTATGAGAAGAGTTAATGAGATGGGAAAGGGAGTTTCACACTTTCACGCGTGTTTGTTTGTGTATGGGGTGTGTAAAGTAGAGTGGGGTTAACTTTGGTTCAAAAGGGACATTACATATGAAGGAATAGACAAAGGTGCAGTGAGTGGCAGAGCCCCACTGCTGCTTGCGGTGCTGCTGCTGCTGCAGCTCACTGACTCTCTGCTTAACCCTACTACTACTCCCCTACTCCCTCCTACTATGCCCCTCCCCTCTATATCCAACCCCTCTTCATGCATGTTTATGCCTCCACATTCATGCATCATGCTTCATTCTATATATCCCTATATATGTACTAGCTAGATTTATTTTCTGGCTAAGCAGGTTATATATATATATATATACCCTCTTTTTTCTTCGAGTAATTGGGCAAAAAAGAAAAAGAAGAAAAGAATAAGCTAGATGAGTTCCATGAGATTAACGGTTAGAGAATATAATTAAATGACTAAATTTACTTTTTTTTATAAGTTTAAGTTTTTGAGATAAATTGTAATTTAACTTAATATTAGAATTAGGTTCTAAATTTGAACATTGACTCCGTCATTTACCTTTAATTTTAATTAAATATTTTACGTATTGGGCATCACCTATTAAAAAAGAGTTTGAATCGCATGTGAAGTGGAGTGTTAGAGTATAATTAAATAATTAAATTCACTTCTTATAATCTTAAATTTTTAAGAAAATGGTAATTTAACATTAATAGATACATAATTGTTTACTAGTTGCAATTTGTTTAGTTGTTATGGTCTAGAATGAGAATGGGGTGATGATGTTTTAATTAACCCGAATTTCGAAGCATAATATATATCCAATATCACTATTACACCTAACAAATTAATTTATATTAATTACTCACAATTATAGCTGTTATCTAATGAAGAATTTAGTATTCACAATACAATCTCCATGGATCTTCCACCAATGGAAAATGTTCAAGGTGTTATAACTTTTTTACTAACTAATTAGATTCGCAAATCAGATTTTTTTTTTTAAACCATTTCACCAATTATAAATTAACATATCAGATCGTAAGAAAAGTTCACTATAACTCTTAATGTACTTTATTTCCTTATAATAAATTGATGTGAAGGTCCTAATTGGTGAAATGATTAACAAGTAACTAACTAATTACACCATGTGAAAAGTAATAGTAAAAGATATAATATTCCTAGCCACGTGTCTAATGAGTTATGAACATGTATCACATTGGCTTAGCACTTCACAAATTCAAAAGCATTTCGTGTAAGAGAGTTGGACCAGATGCAATCATGACCCAACTCACTTCAAGAGCCATCCACCTTCACAAATTTAACACTCACAATATATACACAATTAAAGGAACAATTTGTTTATATATATCCTAATCCATTTTTCCTGATTTCAGTACATGGCATATATGATAGTTTATTTTGATTGATCAACGACCAACATTTCTCATGATCGACCATGAAGAACTATTTTTTATCCAATCGTTTTGTCGTCGTAGTTGTGGATCTCTCATTCTGCCACTTCAGTTTCAGATCATATTGCTTCCCTGTCTCTATTCTTTCTCTCTCCTATCTCTCCTCTTGTATATATATAGACCGACTCCTTTTCTAACTGAGATCTGCTCTCTCTCTCTCTCTCTCATGTAGTAGGCTAGCTAGTAGCAACCTTTTACTTTATTTATTCTACCAGAAATATATATTTATAAATATTATTTTCCAAACATCCCAATCTATGTCTTTGATGAAGATCACAAGCACCCATCCATCAGCATCCCTCCCTCCGTTTCTCACCCCCAAGCATGAAACCATTGAATTGAGTATCTTTGCCTCTGCAAAAGGAAACTGAGCAAACCCCACAACATCCACATCTAATTTCTCCCCCACATCCCTCTCTCTCCCTCTCTCTCTCTCTCTCTCTCTCTCTCTTGCAATGATGTCACCGGATAACAACATTCCGGCGAAGTCGGTTGTCAGAGACGACAGCCAAGGCTCCGGCAGCCGCAAAACTGCGACGGCGAGGCCACCAGAGCAAGGCCTAAAGTGCCCACGATGCGACTCACCCAACACCAAATTCTGCTACTACAACAACTACAGCCTGACGCAGCCAAGGCATTTCTGCAAGACTTGTAGAAGGTACTGGACGAAAGGCGGGGCTTTGCGCAACGTTCCCATAGGCGGCGGTTGCCGGAAAAACAAGAAGGTCAAGTCATCTTCGAGGCTCTCCGGCGCCGACTCCAAAGACTCAGCCTCATCTTCCGAGATGGGTGGATTGAAGTTCTTCCATGGGCTTTCCCCAGCCATGGATTTTCAGCTTGGTGGGTTATCATTCCCTAGACTTCATCCTCCAACAACTCCTATTAATTACAACCACTTTTCTTCATTTGGAGACGTTTCGGGTACTAGTCCTTCCTGTTTTACCCTCGATCCATCGGGAAACTCTAATTCTCTGATGGGTTTTAATTATCCGCTTTCTTCGGCAACCGCCGGCGGTAGTTTCAGTCCTGCAGTTCAGAACACGAGCTCCATGAACGTTCACAGCAATATAGCTTCTTCCATCGAGTCTCTGAGTACTATAAACCAGGACTTGCACTGGAAGCTTCAGCAGCAGCGGCTCGCCATGCTAATTGGTGGCGGAGAGAGTCACAAAGAAAACATTAATGCTCTTGAAAAACCGCAACCCATTGTATTCCAGAACCTGGAGATTTCAAAACCGGAGGCTTGCAGCGTCGGTAATTCAAGGAGGGAAGGTACAGGTGGCGATCAGATAGCGACGGAGTGGTTCTTTGGGAACTCTTATGGGCCGGTGACCGCTACTCCGACCAACAGTGGCGGCAACGGCAACGGCAACGGCGGCGGCCACGATAACGGCAGCAGCTGGAATGGAATTCAAACATGGGGTGACTTGCAACAATATAGCGCTTTGCCCTAGATGATAGAGGATGTTGAAAATTAATAGGGAAAATGTGAAATTATCAAAAACTGATCATTTAGGTATATGTTTGTTTCTTGTTCTTTTCTCTTGAGTGCAGCAGATCAACATGTTGAAGTTGGGAAAAAGAGATAATAATCAAGCTTATATATATATATATTAGTTCTTATTTTGGTTGCTAATTAATGTCGATGCTCCATTTGTTTTTGCATGTAAATGCAGGACCAATATTGCCGATTATGGTAGCAAATAAATTAATACTAGTTTTGGATGATCAAGTGAAAGCAATGGGTGTTGGTGTTGGCCATATATATATATGTCGGTGGCTGAATATGTTCTTCAAGGGTTGATGATGATGCTCTTCTCTTCTCCACAAAATCTCTTTGGGATCTGTGGTGGACTTTGGAGTAGCTGTTATTATATGGCCCTTAATACCATATCTTTGATTTGTTTTTATGTTCAGTCTGAATCCAGTAACTCTCAGTCTGTGTGTCTGCCTCTCTATATCTTTATCAACCAACTGAGTCTCAGCCTGCTCAGCCACACAACAATTGATAGTTATCAATTTTTTATATAAAATTATTTATTAAAATTACTAATAATTAAGACAAGCAGATAATTAGTGCTAATAGCTGGGTAAGGCATTCGGTTCTCAGCCTCTTCCTAGGCCTAGCTGCAGTGTTTAGAGCCTCTCTCTCTCTCTCTCTCTCTCTCTCGCAGTCTAGGGTAATAATTAGGTCCATTATGATGTGATTTGGTGCTGTCTGAAAAAGTGGTGGTTTGAAAGTGTATTGAATGAAAGACTGTCAACATTTGAATGAATGAGAAATATGGCATCTAAAGCTTAGGGTTTCTTTTTTTTTTTTTTTTTGTATGGCAAAAAAATGTGTTCCGTTTTAGCTTTTTAGTGTGTTGGAGAGTGAGCCCACCCCCCATCCGTGCTAATTGCTACTGAGCAAGAGCATCATCTCATTGTGATTCCTTTGCAGCCTTTGTCATCTTTATTCTTTGCTTTCACTATTTCTGTGAAAAACAACAGGCCCCACAATCTTGAAAAGGATTAGCATTAAGCTGCTTCTGTATCTCATTAAAAAAAGCTTGTCCATCCAATTGTTTCAATTATTAAACACCATATCATATTGCTTTGGCCTATATGTAGAACAATGCAAATGAACTTTCATATGAATGATTAAGCTTTTTTGTCCTCCACTAATTGGATTTCTTCTTCTCCTTCTTCTTAGAATAGTTACCATTGTCATGTGTATATATATATATAGCTCGCTTTCTGCTTCCTCCGATCCCCTTATAACTTTACCACATTTCTTCTCCTTGTCCTCAAAATGCTCTCTCCCCCCCCCCCCCCCCCCCCCAAAAAAAAAAGAACTAAGTCTCGCCACTATATATTACCTGTAACTGAGTGACCACAGCCTGTAACAAGGCCAATCTGTTTGGCCCACATCATGCCTGAAAGTTGACATTCTATACAGTGAGCTATCACATCCGCCAGGCATCCTTCCATGATGCCCCATTTTTTTTTGCAACTATATTTGTTCGAGACATCTTATATATATATATATATGCAACATTCCTAGGTTTTTATGAAGCTAAGGAGGTCGTGTATATATAGCCAACTCCCTCCCTTGTATATGATAGCTAGGTCCCCCATCCTTAATTTTAACCTCTTGCTGGTGCTTTTTCATACCATCTCTCACTCTCTCTCTCTCTCTCTCACACGCACACGCGCGCACAGATGACAGAACCTCGTCAAAAGCATGGCAATCATTTCTGTCTTTGTTTTATCCTTGCAACTTGTATACAGTATATCAGGATATGGGGTTTCTTTCCAGTTAAATTAATTAATATGGAGATGAGCATATAATATATGATATGTGGAGTCAAATTTTCCGTCTTATATCATAATTGATATTTAGGCTTTTGTTGGAGAGAGAAAGAGAGATGGCTCGAGAACTGAACATGAAGCTGCGTGATTAACGTGATATAGACTCAGTGGAGGGAACTTTTTGTTCGACTGCTTGTGTTTGTATCAACTGTCATTTACAACTTACACCCTGCAAGAAGCTCATGACTTAATGAGAAACTCTACGCTGCTTCTCATCTTCAACCCACACCCATCCACCTTACGTACCCATCCACATCGATGGTTTCATCATGATCAGCCATCCAACAGGAACTAAACCCATGCCAAAATGACCACAAAAGCCGCATGCAGTTAAGTTATTGCATGCCTTGCTGACACACGTTAAATAGCATGGAACCGATCATACCAAACTCCTCCATTTTGTATGGTTTGAGGTTTGGAACATATTTATGTCCTTTGTAGGTGTAGGGGAAAAAAGCTTTTTTTTTGCCCAGATGCATTTAATATAAATTAAATCATCTAATTTGAAGGACCTCCTTATTGACGACCCATAATCAAAATTGGCATGATTATAAACAGTTACTATAGCTCAAATCATTCAGAAAATTGGAAAATTATATATTGTAGGGCATAGTAAGTCACACCGAAAGCCGCATAAGGACTGATTGGCCGAAGGCCCGGTGAGCAGGGGCGGAACCATATGATGGCTTGGAGCCTAGAGAGGCTTGTTTTCCCCAAAAAATTTTAAAAATGTTTTTATAATCTTTTTAAAATTCGAATTTTACTCTCTCTCTCTCTTCCCCCCTCACACCTTTTTTTTCTTTTTTTAGGGAAACTTCACTTTCGCCTCCTGAACTTTCAATTACTCTCAATCAAAACCATTCCGTTAATTTTAGCCCTTAAAAATACAAAAAAGACCAAAATGTCCTTAATTTTCATTTTTTTTTTAAATAAAAAAGTTTTAGAAGTTGGAATTTTATACAAAAGTCAGGGGTATAAACATCATGTAATATTTAAAATCTGACGGAGGGGTCCACATTGAGAGTAATTAAAAGTTCAAGAGTTCAAAATAAGAGATTTCGAAGTTCAAGGGGGATTTGTAAAGTCGAGTGGAAGTTCAAATGGCCAAAATGAAGTTTTCCCTTCTTTTTTTAATTTTTTAGTTTTAACCCTCAAACTCCAAATCCTAGTTATGCCCTTGCCGGTGAGCCATAACAAAAGGGCCTAGAAGGCCGACAACCCATAACAAATGAGCCTAAAAGGCTTGATGATCACCTGCAACGTCTCAAAAGGCCAACAAGGATCTTGGTACACTATCGCTAAAACATAAACGTCATACCAACAACTAATTCTCCACTCCGAGAGCTAAGTCAACTAATTGCTAATTGAGTTGGGCGTCGCATGTCATTTATCATCACTGTTTGTTAAGTTCTATATACATACTATTATTTATTGTTTTGTATATAGTTAGATCAAACTATATGTTTGTTGAGACTAATTGAAACTTATTTCTAGTAGATACTCCAGAAGTGTTTTATTGTATATTTGTTTTGCCTTGTGTTAGAACGTGTTGTCGACGTATATATATATTTTGTTATGTGTTGTGTTGGAATGTAGTATGTGTGTTGAAATTTTGTTTAATGAAGTTGTGTTGGAATTTCATACGTATTAAATGTATTGAAAATTTGATATGTATTGGATATTGGTTATATATATTAGATATTGAATATATAAACTTGGATATTGGATATATAAACTTGGATATTGGATTATGTGGATTTTGATTGGATTTCATGGGATTCACTAAATGTGAGATTTTTGAGTTAAATTTGGCAATTTTGCTAAACTTGGTGAAAGCAGCTGTTTTTATGGTGGCTATGGAAGCAATAGAAACTTTCTTTGAACCTCATAGTATGTTCTTGAAATTGCTAATGGGTGGACTGGAACTATTAGTAGCTATATTAGAAACTTGCTTAGAAGTTTGAAGTCTAGTTTAACTTGATTTTATAAATTTGAGCTTTGTGTTGGGCAGCCATTTATGAACACTATTGAGTTTCTTGGAAGAATGTTGAAAGAAATTATGAGGTAGGTTGTTGTGGTTGAGCTACTTCTAAGTAGAGTGTGGTTGTTGGAAGTGGATTTTGAGTTTCATGTTTAGGCCATAAATACAGTAACCATAGCATTATAATTGAGCTAATTTAATAAAACTTTTTAGAGGATGTTTTTGCTTTTAAGTTCAAAAAATATTTTGATGTAATGTAAATGTGAAAGTAGTTTAGAATGTTTTGTGTTAATACTTTTACTTTTTTGCTAAAAAGTAAAAACCTTCCTTAATAAGCGTTATCAAACGAGGCCAATATTTTATTATAACTTTGCCTTGCTTGCTTTACTTCCGGTTAAGTTAAAGTAATCTCTAGTTGAATGGTTATTTGATAGATGGACTTTGTGTTGGTTAGGCCAGAATTGAATTATTTGAGGCAGTTTGAAGATATTTGTGAACTTTGTATATGAAATTTTGGCTATTGGGTGTGCTTGCAAGGTAATTGGAATCAGTTCATTCTAGATTTTTCTTAAATGATTTTGTTGCTCATTGTTGAATATTATCTATGTATGAATGTGTATAACAATGTTTTTGGATATTTCTGAATCTGAATTAAAAAATATTGCAATTGTTGCATGTGAAATTCACTTTTTTTTTTTTTTTAAGTTTAATTGTAAATTCTTTATGTTTTGGTATAGGAAAGGTAAAACTCATTACAATCATATTAGCATTTTCAGATGACTCGATGGCTACTTCTAGTTAGATGTGGATATATATATATGTGTGTGTGTGTGTGTGTGTGTGTGTGTGTGTGTGGATTTGTTTAGGGTTTTAGAATATATATATATATATATATATATATATGTAGATATTGGATATTGTATATGTTTTTGGATATTGGATTATGGATTGGATTATGTATTGAATCGGATTTGGATATTAGAAATATTGTAATTATTGTATTAGAATCGGATTAAAATATCAGGAATATTGTAATCATTTCTTATATATATATATATATTTGACGTGTCAAACGGCATGACACGTCAAAAAACCATCAAATTTTTTTTTTATTTTTGACGTTCTGAGTGTCAGCACGTCAAAAAAGGTTTTTGACGTGGCAATTCTAATACGTCAAATTTTTTTTGACATTTTAAAAACTGCCACATCAAAAAAGGTTTCTGACGTGGCAAAAAACTTTTGACGTGGCATTGTTGCCACATCAAAAGTTTTTGATGTGGTACTGTAGACACGTCAAAAATCTGGAATTTTTGACACCCCCTTTTAACCGTTGATAAACGTCAAAAACCGCACGTCAAAAACTCCTAGTCAAAAATTCTCTCAGTTTTTGTAGTGTATTATGTGCTCCCCCAATTGACTTGAGAAATCAATCTCCATGTCAATTCACAAAACCCGATAAAAATTAAAAAATTAAAATAAAAAATAAAAAATAAAAAATAAAATGAAAAATGAAAAAAAGAAGCAGAGATGACAACCTATGAATAGGAGAAGATACGCCAAATTAGCCTTATCATTGCTCTGCCAAATTTTCCTCTCACTCTTACTAAACTAAATTGAGCATCAGAGTCTCGCTAGATCCAACCCGGTGAACTCGATCTCTAACCCCGTGTTTCTATTGTAAATCCTCTCCTGGTGAGCGGCTTATGATCACTATATTAATAAAATTCATCCATTTTTATTAGTTTAAGCATTTTAGATAATCAATGATATAACATATATCATGTCACGAATAAAAGAAGCTAGTATTAATTAGCCAAATATGTATTATACTCATCCCTAGAGTTACTTAGTTATATAACTAAATTTTTCATGCATACGCTACAAAATCACATGACATTACTAGTTTAATTAGTTTTTATACCATTTTGGGCATTGAATGGGCTGAAAACCCAGAGATCCCAAGATCAAAGTCTTATTTTGATACCATTTTCCTGATTTAAAAAAAAATAATAAGAAGAAGAAAAAAAATATTCACATCTAAGCTATATTTAAAATGACTAGTCAAAATTATAATTAATAAATTAAAACTTTTTAGAATCATGAGTACTATTTAGCATTTGGTGTGTGTCACCATATATATCATCAATCAAGTCCCCACCTAGATGATCCAAACGGAGGTTAATCAATCAAAATATAAACAAATTGCTATATATGCGTGCATGTGTATCTAAGACTCAGATAATCAGAAGATTCTCTGTGCAATTAACTAATCAAAAATGTCATCATCGCATAATAACGTTTGTTCATCAAATAGATTTTGTTTTGATGTGTCTGCCATGACGTGTTCAATGGTGGGAGCAGCTCAGCTCTTCAAAACGAGAAAAATGCTTCCATGCCCATCACCCTTTTTGGCCTCTTCTTACTCTTTGGGGATCCCACGTACATTTCAACCCCACACCTTCCACCAAAACCATCCTCTCATCATTTCTATTTTAGCCTTTTCTGCGTTTCCTTTTTCTTTATTTTTCAAATTTAATATATTGTTGTAATATATATATATATTGGAGCGAGGAAAGGTAACAATATTAGATAATAGTAATGCATAAATAGATGTATGCATTTATGTTTTATACACATTTAAGAAGGCATTTATATTATGCAAGAGGCAAATTTTATTTTATTTTATTTTTTTTTTTTGAGTGAAATATCAACTTCTCATTAGAACATCACTGAACTAGAGCGGAAGACTCTAGCAGTATTAATTTATTAGCAAATTATTGTTGAGATATTGTCCACTATAATTTATTAGCAAATTTCACGGATATAGCAAACATTAGTTGTTGTTTTTAGGTTACATTTATTACAATTAACCACTCAAATTTTTGGAGTGGCCAGTGAAATGAAAATGAGTTATTTTATGGTCAGAATTTAATAATATTGTATCTAACAACATGCATAGATAATGGCACGTGACAAATATGTTAGAATGATATGACATTATTTACACAGTTAAATGCAAAAATAAAATCAAATTAGACCATGAAATAGAGAGATAGGATCGTTGTTCATGCTACTAAGGATACTTCAACTTTTACTACAAAGTTTCTTACGAAATGACATAATTGGTAAAATTGTTAGTTAATGGCCGACCTGTCAATGACACATTCTTCCAATTATAAACTAACACGTCAATTTGTAAAAAAATTCTAATAAAAATTATAGTGCCCCGAGCATTTTTTCAAAAAAATTCCCAGTACCTAAAGTACTATCACTTAGTTACATGTTTGCAAAGCTCACCTACCCTATAATTAATTTGTGGAATGAGATTGTCTGCCCAAATTAACACGTTGAGCATTTCTAGCCATCATAGTAGTGTTTTTGCCTGCTCCATAAAGCGGGTGCAAGGTTGCAGCTCTGCCGTTTTACAAGCTTACCTAATTAAGAAACAAAACAAAATCTTCATCTCTAACATTATTTCCCCCCACCTAGGCTTACCTAAAAAAAAAAAAAAGAAAAAAGAATGATTAAATTCCTCCAAGGGGGTTTGACAACGCTGATTAATGCTATGTTATGCATATGACAGACCACCAACATTGTTGTCTAATACATTTAAGTCATTTGTAGGGCACCCTTTTGCTCTTCAAATGGAATTAAAAAATACATCTTTTTTCTTCTTCTGAATTATTCCTCA